>NW_023994658.1:0-263555 GCF_015586225.1 Lucilia sericata | reverse complement strand
GGGCTAATTTTTTTTACAAAAAAAAATAACTTTTTAATTTAAAACTATTTTAATGCCATTACAAGCGATTTTCTGTTAGCATAATCCTCCGGTTTCAGTTCTAAATCTTACCTGAGCCGCCATTATTCTCTGACGCTCGAAAATCAACACACACTTAGCACAACGACAATTCTTATAAGTACAATGTTTCTTATGACCGCGTAGCTCTGATATCCAGCCGTGATTACGACAGCGGGCACATTTCGGAACACGATTTGTAGACGTTGACTTATTATTAATAGAATCTACCGCTACCAAAGATTTTAAAGATTTGCGTGACTTTTTAGCCACCAAAGTCGTGGACGACTCCTTAGATTCTTTAGAGGTCATTTTTATAAAGCAATAGTAGCGATTAATACCCGTTAAAAGTCACGACGTAACTAAGTTCAAAAGATATTTGAAATTGTTTATTTCAAACGGAAAACACTTGAGAAATGTTACAAGATTGTTTTGCATTAAAATATCTTGTAACTGTCTGTATTTGGATACTATTGCAAGGAAAGGCGCATGATCCACAAAGAAACGTGTCCTGCGAAAATTGTAAGTTTTATTTTGAAACAGTGTTCTTGTATTTTTTCACTGTTACAAAGTTTTTGGTTACATTTTTTGTTATTGGTGTAAAATTGTTAAAAGCTCCTCCTTAACTTGTGGGTGGTGGGTTGGTTTTGGGTTTAAGGGAAGTTTTGCTAGTGAATACGCCATATTTATTTTGGTGGAGAAGGATTTCTAGGAGTTTATGGGAAACATTTTTGTTTTAATAAAATAAATTTGTTTTAAAGAAAAATGTTTATTTTAATAAAAATATTTATTTTAAAGAAAAACATTATTTTATTGAAAATTTTAATTAAAATGAAAATTTTTATATTTATGAATGATTTTAATGTTTTGAAACATTTATGATGAAAATTTTTTATTTTTATGAACAATTTTTATTTTAATAAGAAATTTGGGGAAGAATTTTCATAAATATAAAGATCGATACAATTTTTACAAAAATAGAAAGTTATTTTCTATGGAAAGATTAAAAATTAAAAATGTATCCATTTTACATTTATTACTTACTTTTTAAGCAGTATTCAACAGACTCAAATAATTAATTACCCAGCGGTTGATTAGTTTTTATTTACCAAATAAACGGTTCAAACGAAAATAAATGTCAGTGTTCGGTTGTTAATAATGCAGTTTTCGATAATACCGTATTGCTTAAAATGATATAGCGGTTCACATATAGACAATAATGCAGTAACAAGAGTAAAAAAGTACAACTCTGGTAATAACTATAAGTCGAAATTTGATTAAAAGCTTAAATGTAACGTTTTAAAGCTAAGTTAAATAATTCTAATAAGAAAAAACAAACTATTAAATATAATAAATGATTATTAAAGTCCTTAAATAAATTTGAAATTTACAAAATTAAAAGGAAAATATGATTTCTTTCTAGAAACATTAAGCTTTTCGTGGTAAGTAAAACAATCTGGCATTACAGTTTAACAAAGCCAGGGTTGATTTTTTAGTATGTAAAAACAAATTACTGTTATAATTTAATATATTTATGATAATGCAAGGTTAATTAACATTTAATAAATATAAAAATATATAAACTTTTAAGAAGTTTAAAGTTATATACAGAGACCTGCGCCGAGCAAATTTGTCGGCGGCGGCGGCTTATGTTGAAAAGTTTCGGCGGCGGCTTTAAGTCGGCTGTGAGCCGATGTTTGTAATTAATTTTATTAAATTCTCTAGATACAAAAATTTTCATGATGATAGTGTTTTACTTTTAAAGCATAAAAAACATTTTTCTGTTTTAAATCGTTTTATTTTTGAAAGTCAAAAATAAATACAAACAAAAAATTCATATTTTATTACATGAGTTTTAATAATATTAATAATAAAAATAAATATATACATACATATGTAGGTATTTTAAATAACAAATGAAAATATTTCATATTTTTTATAAAAAAATTTGTACTCGAAATTAATTTTTTTAAATTTAAAGATTTTAAAATTTGAATTCATTGTTATAAAAAAAAAAACATTTGTATTATTTTATACTAAGCTATTAAATATTTCATAATTGTCATGAATGAAGAGCACCCTGTTTATTGTTAATGGGCTTAAATTTGATCTTTTCGCTGTGACTAATGAGCCAGCACTTGAAAACGCTTCTTCGGATGATGCGCTAGTTGATGGAATGCATAAAATGGATGAGGCTAATTTCGCCACATTGGGAAATTGCTACAAATAATTTGTTATATTATCGAAAAATGTAAACACATTTAAGGTTTCCCTGACATTCATAAAGTTAACAATTGCTTATTAAACATTTTTCCATACAAAATTTATTTTATAAAACATCAACAATTTCAATGTTCATTTTTGAATGCCAGAGATAAAATTTACTATTAAAATATGTATGTTACCTTTTCATTGTTTTGCCACCAAGTAAATGCTTCGCATTCCTCATCATGAGATGAAGCAAAATAATCCTTTATTTCCTTTTCTAAAGGATTTACATCATCTGAAGTAGATGTTTCAGTTATAAATGAAGCAATATTGCTCCGTATTTTTCCTGTCTCTAATTTCTGAAAATTAAAAATTATAAAATTTGCCTTTTTATTAATTATATGTGTATTACCCTTTTTTTTAGCATTTGTTGATGTCGTTGGCATATCGTCATTAATATCTTCACTTGAAAATTTCCGAATTTCCTTTAAAATAAGATCTGTTTTTGATATTCCTCCATTTATATCATCATTATTTAATATTTCGAACAGCGACATTTCCCTGTGAGCGGGAACCTTTTTAAGCCATTTCTCCAGTCTTTTCCAATTTTTTTGTAGGGGATCTAGGAGCGCCCGCTACCAAATGAATTTTATAAATTTTAAATCTATTTGAAAAATTTTCTGTGGCAAAGGTATAAATTTTAATCGATTCCTCAAAACTGGCAGATTGCAAATTTTGTTCGATGCTGTCACTTATTTTTTCAAAAAAGACAATATTAGTGTTCACTGTTGGGTACTTACGACCCTGGAGATATTTCGTTGCTTCTTCAAATATCTCAAGAAATTTAAAAATTCTTCCATAAGACTCTTCTCCATTTCATTTAATATCATTTCGGATTTTCAATTTCCAATAGGGCTATGTTGACTACTTTGATGTTTCTGTGGAAACTTTTAAACATAGTGCAAGTGTATTCCACCGAGTATCATTACAATTTTTTAAAGTGCCTGGAGGTTGCGCTCGAAAGAATTTTTCATCGACGTCATCAATGTCCATTAGAAATTGTTGTTCTGTTTCCATTACGTCACACATTTCCGTAGTTTCACTTAGGAGGTTTACAAGTGCCTCATTTTCAAAGGCATTTGGATTTTGATTATATTATCCGTATTATAATTAAGGCACTTGTAAATCCTCTTTAATTTGCTAACCATATTTGCAAAAACGTAAAAATCATTATTGCATAATATGTCATGCACAATAAACCGATGCAAGGAATGTATTGAACACGGCAACCGGTTCATTTTTGCTAGTTTAAGGCCGCCACTATGTTGCTTCCTCCATCGCTCACAACTACAATCTCTTTTTTTTCTAGTTCAAAGTTCTTCAAAGTATCATATACATTTTGACAAATTGTTTGTTTATTATGAGGATGGGGAAAAATTTCAGTTTTAATGAAATACATTTTGTTTCGAAATTTTGGCAAAATAAAATTCGAATGTTTATAAAGCTTCGCCTCTTATAGGAGTCGGTCCACATGTCAAGGACTAGCGAAATGTTTACTGGACATTGATTATTTAAAAATTTGGATATAGTTGTTTTATATGTTCCATAAACATCCTCAAGAGCAGACCGACTTAATGTTGTAGAAGATGGCAATGTCATATTTGGTTTTATCGCCTTAATAAACCAATAAATCCTGGTTGTTCTACTATATTGAACGGCCTTAAGTCTCTGCAGCACATCTGTACAAGCAGACGTGCTTGTACAGATGTGCCAGATTTGTCCAACATTTTGATTTTCCAGATATAAAACGGATTTGGTTTTCGCGTTTGAAGTTTCCGTATTTTTGATTTCACCTCAATACCGTGTGCACTTCTTAAATGATTGCATAGGTTTGTGGTAGAGGTGGAAACGCCGAATCTGAAATTATTTCGTCTTGATTTAGAAAAAAATCTCATTTGAAATGTAGACAATCTAATTAAATTGGAAATTTCTTTAATTCCAATGGTTCCCAGTCACTTTCAAATTTGTATTTTACTTCCTTCCTAGAAATAATACATTTACTCACCCCTTTAGTCGCATGGGAGTCTCATCAAAGCAAACTTTGCATAGTTGGAACTTTTTTTAACATAGGCTTTGTTCGCAATCACCAATTGACCAAAATAGTGCCAAACCACTGATCCTCCTGAGGATTTCTTTGTTAAAACTATTTTACTTTTTTCTTTTATTTGGTTTTTACTTGATAATATTTTTTCATATTCATTAATATCTTTATCTAATCCATTAAACACAGCCAAGTCGTCATCGGAATCTGATTCTGAATTGGATTCATTTAAAACATTATTATTTTGAAAAAAATTTGTAATTTTTTGGCTCGCCATTTTGGTTTGATTTCTTTTAGCTCATAAAAAAAATAACGTACAGTTAAAAGTGTTACCCCATTCGCCGAAAACAAAAAAGAGTTTTTAATGTTACCATATTGCAAAAATAAAAAAGTAAAGGTTTTAAGTCTACCCAAGTAAAAATATATAAATATTATATTTTTTAAATTTATTTTTAATAATTTTTAAGCAATATAAAAAAGTAATATTTTCATATTTTTAGTTTTTATTATTATTACATACATAAAACGGCGGCTGCATTTAAGCCGACTGGAGCCGAAATTTTTTTCGGCGGCGGCGGCTTTTTAAATTTATCGGCGGCTCGGCTTAGCCGGCTGTCAGCCGATCGGCGCAGGTCTCTGGTTATATAATAGAAAAAAGAATAAAAAAGAAAGAAACGAGCTAATGGTAGCAAATATTGCTACTATTATTTACAACTCTGCACACAATAAATAAATTAAGCTCGTTGATATTCATTTACCGACTGCTTTTTCAGTCGGAATTTCATCATCAACTGGATTGCGTGGAAAATGGAGAGGTAGCTAACGAAAAAGCAATTAACAACAGCGAAAAAACGCAAAGAAAACGGCTTTTGTCCGCTACTTTTAGCGAATGTTTTTTTTTAAGTTACAACGCAGAAAAATCCAACAAAAAAACAACCAACGACTACGTCAACCAATCAACCAACTTGTACTCAGCAGCAGCATCAGCAGCTTTTTTTATTATTTACAATAACAACAAATCAAGGAAAGGAAGCAATTTCTTTCTCTGATATGCCCCCACAACCTAAATTCAATGTGATGATTAATTAATTAATTATTTGTAAAAAAAACAAAAGCGAGAAAAAAATCCAACTAAACGCAAAAAACAGAAATTCTTATGAATTGCAATAGCTACCAGGTGAAACAATCTGCGGATTGAAACCATTAAAGGATAAAAAGGAAGAAAATTTATTATTTTTTTTAACTAAAAATAGAATTCCTACGCAGCTCCGGCAGCAGTAGCAGCAAACAATTTGAAAGCCCTAAAAGGAATACAGAAAAGCAGCGTCATTTGCAGCGCAGCTTTTTTTTTTCTCTCTGCCACCGATAACATCCCTACTGCTAACAGCAACCAGCAAAGGAAAGTTTTTTTTTTTCTTTCACACAGCTGGAATTGAAATTTTAAGAAAATTGTAAAATTTTCTAGAAAATTAATGATATTTAACCACAAAACCTTAGAATTCTTAAAAGTTTTTAAAGAATTTTAGGTTAGGATTTTTGCAAATTATTTGTAAATGCTGCGCAATTGTATGCTGCTCAACAGCAACGTCAACTGAGAAGCTAAAGTCAACGTTTTTTGTTGTATTTTCAAACAAACAAACAAAAACTACTTTTATAAACAAAACAATAAAAAGAAAAACGTTTAAAATTTCTACAACCACAAAAATAACATTTAAATAAGTGCAAATTTGATTAAATTACAAAACTAAAACTTTAAACGAAAAAAAAAAAAAATTGTTGTTAAAAAACTAAAAAGAAAAAACTGCTCTGTAAAGGCCACCATTTTGAAAGAGCGCAGTAAAGTGTAGAAAGAAATACAAAAAATAAGAAGAAACAAAAACAACCAACCGTTACAACAGCTGCAGTAATTTGAGAGAGATTGAAGCAAAACGAAGACAGTGCAGTGCGTATGAAGGAAAAAAGTGCATTGAGCGAAAAATAGAAAGAAGTAGAAAGAGTGTAACAAAAAAACTATAAAGAAATTTTGTCATTATAAAAAGAAAAAAGGAAAAAATACCAGATATCAGACAAAAGACACAGTGTTGCATTACTTTTGATCGTTCAAAAATCTTTCATAAAAACAAAAACAAGTCTTTCTAATTTGTGGAAAATAGTGTAAAAACAACAACAAACCACAGAAACACTGTTGAACAGAAAATAGAAAAAAGTAGCGAAAGAGTGTGTAAAATCAACATAACCAACGAATTGAAGTGCAGCAGTCAAGTTTGTGCCACTTTTAGTGTTGTTTAGTGTGTTTTTGTTTTTCTCTCCTTTTTACATGAAAAATTCTACGTTTCTATACACAATTTTTTTACCGGAAAATTCTTATTGAAAAAAAAAAAAACAAATAAGTACAATTAATTTGCTTAACTATAAAATTGTAAAAAATAACATTTATTTTGATTTGATTGAAATTTTTAAATAAAAAAAATCCAAAATGGTTGAAAGGATTATTGAAGAAAATACCTCGACAACTGACGACTCAGTTTCTTGTACAACTGATGTTGCAGGTGTGGGATCATCTACGGTTAAAGCAACAGATACAACAGCAAAAACATCCTGTTCTAATGATATTAATCCAGGATGATACAACACCAGTTAACAGCTGCAGTCAATCTTCAGGTAAATTTTAATTATTTATAATAAAAATTTAAAAGATTTAAGGATTCATTAAGGATTTTGTTGATTTTATTATTGAAATTTTATTTTTGGTGTAAAAAATTAAAAAAATATAAATAATTTTACAGGAAATGTTTATTAATTGATTTTTGTTAGAAATTATAACCTAATAGGTACAGTGTATCACATAAGTATTCGAATTTGGTTGTACTTAAAAGAAACATAATTTAATAATATTTTTTGTTTGTGAAATTAATATTTAAATTTCTTATATTGTCTAGAGAGTCCTAAGGTATAATATCACACTCTTTAAAATTTGGAAGAATTACATTACCTAAATTGATTTAACTTTTTTTAAAAAAAGTCCATAAAATTGCCTCACAAAAGTATTCGAATTTTTCCTGTATTTCATATATGACCATATTATACGAAACACAAAAATTATAATCGAGTGGTTTTTTGCTTAAAATTGTGTTAAGGGGTTACTATCGACCGAAATTATATATTTTTGGCCCATTTGTTCCACAATTTTGGAGCATTTGTACCATCTTTTCATGTAATATCATTAAAATGGCGATTTTTTACCATATTTGCAAATTTTGTTTCCTTTTTTTCTGAAGTAAACCCAAACTTTAATATTGGGATTTAATACACCCTTTGAGGTATCTAAAAATAATAATTTTTGTTATAAGGATCTGTACTTAAAAGTTCCAAGATGTATTTTTGGTATCGTTCTTCTGTTTCTAATTGAATTGTATGGATCTAAAGTCCCTTTTCTTACCACTAGGGTCGTTATTTTCCGACAAAGTTGGCTAGTATACATTCATGTACATATTAGCACTAATATATTTTAAATTTTCAATACATATATCGGTATACAACTCCAAACATGCCTTAACAAAACGTCATCCTATACAGTAGATTTGAGTTTTTACTATTCGTAACTTTCACGCTTATGTTGCCCATTACAATAACAATGTAAGTCCAAAATTTTGGGTTTATTTTGATCATAGTAATCAATATTTAAACAGATATCGATATTTTGAGTTAGACCATAATGATATAGTGGCATGTAGCCTGGAGGTCATTGGTATAAAAAAATAATGATACTACCATTGAATGGTGTTTCTTCGAGGCATGCTTTGGAGTTGTACACTTCCACAATACATTGAAAACTTAAAATATATAAAAGCTGATATCTACAAGAATATATACAAGAAAACTTTCCCCGAAAATTTTTTACCCTAGTATTATGAAAATGGACTTAAGTTCCAATATATTGAATTAGCGACAGAATAATGATATCAATAATATATCTTGGATCGTTTAAATACAGATTTTTGTAACAAAAAATGCTATTTTTAGATACTCCAAGGGGTCTATTAAATCCCAATATCAAACTTTGGTCTTATCTCTGGAAAAAAAGAGAAAATACTACAAATATTGCCAAAAATCGCCATTTTAATGGTATTACATAAAAAGAGGGTACAAATCCCCAAAAATTGTGGACCAAATGGGCCAAAAATATATCATTTCGGTTGATAGTAACCCCTAAAATAATTTAAAGCATAAAAACCAGTCGATTCTAAAATTTGTGTTTCGTATAATATGCTCAAATATGAACAACAGGAAAAATTCGTATACTTTTGTGAGGCAATTTTATGGACTTTTTTAAAAAAAGCTAAATTAATTTAAGTAAATGTAAATTTTTCAAGTTTTAAAAAGCGTGATATCAAAACCTAAGGACTGTCTAGACAATATAACAAATTAATTTTTTTTTTTGCACACAAATATATTATTAAATTTAGTTTCTTTTATAGTTTACCTAAATTCGAATACTTTGAGAGACACTGTATGTTACCTACTGATTTTTGAAAAAAAATTGGAAAGCAAGCGGAATATTTAATGATTTTTAAATGCAGCGAATCCTATAATTTTAAGGAAATCATTTAACATTCATTTTTAAATTTTTTGTAGCAAACTTTTTAGAACAAAATATCTACTTTTTAGGAATTTTTATTGAAAATTTTCTGTTTTTTACATTTTTTAAAAATATATTCAGTTTTTGTGAAATTTCATGGGAAACTCGAATTCCAACTGAACTAGAACGGAACTTGAACTGAACTAGAACTGACTAGAAACTGAACTAGAACTGAACTAGAACTGAACTAGAACTGAACTAGAACTGAACTAGAACATGAACTAGAACTGAACTAGAACTGAACTAGAACTGAACTAGAAACTGAACTAGAACTAGAACTATGAACTAGAACTGAACTAGAACTGAACTAGAACTGAACTAGAACTGAACTAGAACTGAACTAGAACTGAACTAGAACTGAACTAGAACTGAACTAGAACTGAACTAGAACTGAACTAGAACTGAACTAGAACTGAACTAGAACTGAACTAGAACTGAACTAGAACTGAACTAGAACTGAACTAGAACTGAACTAGAAACTGAACTAGAACTGAACTAGAACTGAACTAGAACTGAACTAGAACTGAACTAGAACTGAACTAGAACTGAACTAGAACTGAACTAGAACTGAACTAGAACTGAACTAGAACTGAACTAGAACTGAACTAGAACTGAACTAGAACTGAACTAGAACTGAACTAGAACTGAACTAGAACTGAACTAGAACTGAACTAGAACTGAACTAGAACTGAACTAGAACTGAACTAGAAGACTAGAACTGAACTAGAACTGAACTAGAACTGAATAGAACTGAACTAGAACTGAACTAGAACTGAACTAGAACTGAACTAGAACTGAACTAGAACTGAACTAGAACTGAACTAGAACTGAACTAGAACTGAACTAGAACTTAACTAGACTGAACTAGAACTGAACTAGAACTGAACTAGAACTGAACTAGAACTGAACTAGAACTGAACTAGAACTGAACTAGAACTGAACTAGAACTGAACTAGAACTGAACTAGAACTGAACTAGAACTGAACTAGAACTGAACTAGAACTGAACTAGAACTGAACTAGAACTGAACTAGAACTGAACTAGAACAGATCTAGAACTGATCTAGAACTGAACTAGAACTGAACTAGAACTGAACTGGAACTGAACTAGAACTGAACTAGAACTAAACTAGAACTGTACTAGAACCGAACTAGAACTGAACTAGAACTGAACTAGAACTGAACCAGAACTGAACTAGAACAGATCTAGAACTGAACTGAATTAGAACTAGAACTAGAACTTATCTAGAACTGATCTAGAACTGAACTGAACTAGAACAAAACTAGAACTGAACTAGAAATGAACTAGAACTGAACTAGAACTGAACTAGAACTGAACTAGAACTGAACTAGAACTGAACTAGAACTGAACTAGAACTGAACTAGAACTGAACTAGAACTGAACTAGAACTGAACTAGAACTGAACTAGAACTGAACTAGAACTGAACTAGAACTGAACTAGAATTGAACTAGAACTGAACTAGAACTGAAGTAAAATGCTATTTAAAAATTATTTTTTTTATATCTATTTATTGCAAAAATTTAAATTTTTTGTAAAAATTTACAAATAAAAAAATTTATATAAAATTATTTTTTTTTAATTTGTAAAAAAAAAACTTAGAATAGAACTAACACAGGCTATAATCATGCATTCTAGAACTAGTTGTTGAACTAATATAATATATTTCTTGATTGTTTAAACTTCTTTTAAAAGGCTTTATTTGTTATTTCATAAAATTACTTAAAAACTTTTGATTAAGTGAAATTTGTTGAATTTTTCTAATATTTCTTTCATTATTACATTTTTTGTTTATTTCTAAAATTATTATCTCACTTATTATTATATTTTATCGCTTTCGTTTTGTCATACAATTATTTGTATTTTATGTTCGCTTTTATCTTTAATTTTTGCAAACCTCACCCAATATTAAATTTAATTTCTTTGTGCTCTAGTTTTTTTTTTCTATTTGTTTTCAATTGTTTGCTATTATAAATAAATTTTTGCTGTTCACTTTGTATATTTGTATGTAGGTATTTGTGAAAATTCACATTTAAATTTTTATATTTTTTTTTTTTTGGCTGTTGCTTTGGCTGAAAACTTTCCTATGGTTAAGTAAAAAATTTAAAATTAAAACAAAATTCTTAGAAAAAACATGCGTTTTTCATGCATTCGATGTTTTAATTTTCTTCGTTTTCCGGCTAAAAACATACAATATTCTAGAAGGTTTTAAATTTAAGTTTCAAATGAAAAGAGAAAAGAGGGAGGCAAGAGTTGTTTTTAGTTATTTTTTAATGGAAAATAGCATAGTCAGGTCTGTTTGTGATGTGCATAACACTGAAAGTTGAAATAAATGTTTTCTTTTTCATTGATTTTCTCGGAAAAAGTTTAATTAACTTTGCTAGTGTATAAATTGAAATTAACTACATATACTAGAACTAAACTACATCTGAAGAAGTAAACTTGAATTGAACTAGAACTTAACTAGAACGGAACTAGAACAGAACTAGAACAGAACTAGAACAGAACTGGAACAGAACTAGAACATAACTAGAACAGAACAGAACTAGAACAGACTAGAACAGAACTAGAACAGAACTAGAACAGAACTAGAACAGAACTAGAACAGAAACTAGAACAGAACTAGAACAGAACTAGAACAGAACTAGAACAGAACTAGAAAGAACTAGAACAGAACTAGAACAGAACTAGAACAGAACTAGAACAGAACTAGAACAGAACTAGAACAGAACAGAACATAACTAGAACAGAACTAGAACAGAACTAGAACAGAACTGAACAGAACTAGAACAGAACTAGAACAGAACTAAGAACAGACTAGAACAGAACTAGAACAGAACTTAGAACAGAACTAGAACAGAACTAGAACAGAACTGGAACAGAACTAGAACAGAACTAGAACAGAACTAGAACAGAACTAGAACAGACTAGAACAGAACTAGAACAGAACTAGAAACAGAACCGAACAGACCTAGACAGAACTAGAACAGAACTAGAACAGAACTAGACAGAACTAGAACAGAACTAGGAACAGAACTAGAACAGAACTAGAACAGAACTAGAACAGAACTAGAACAGAACTAGAACGAACTATAACAGAACTAGAACATGAACTAGACAAACTAAGAACTAGAACAGAACTAGAACAGAACTAGAACCGAACTAGAACAGAACTAGAACAGAACTAGAACAGAACTAGAACAGAACTAGAACAAAGACTAGAACAGAACTAGAACGGACTAAGAACAGAACTAGAACAGAACTAGAACAGAACTAGAACAGAACTAGAACAGAACTAGAACAGAACTAGAACAGAACAGAACTAGAACTAGAACAGAACAGAACAGAACTAGAACAGAACTAGAACAGAACTAGAACAGAACTAGAACAGAACTAGATGCGTACTAGAACAGAAGTAGAACAGAAGTAGAACAGAACTAGAACTGAAATAAAACTGAACTAGATGCGTACTAGAACAAAACTAGAACTGAAGATTCAAATGTCTATTTTTAATAGTAATAATTAGCCAAATACTTTGTCTATTTAAATAGGTACTTATGTACGTGGTGTTTTGTTGAAATTTTGCTAAATTTAATAGACATGAGTCAAATGCAAAAAAAAAAACATATACTACAGACAAAAAGCCATAAAATTAATTTTAGTAAAATTTTTAATTTAGTGGAAAGATTTAAAAATTATATTTTAAAGATAAAAAAACATGAGTCATATCATAAATATTTCTATTTAAAAGTAATAAACACTTAAATATAAATAAATTTGAGAGAAAAAACTGTAAAATGAAACTTAACCTAAACAAAAAATAAAAAAACTTTTAGAAAATTCAATATTCTTTCATTAAGAAAATGTAAACAAACTCAAATGACCGCGTTTTAAATTTCATTATTATAACATTTTATTAAATGCAGTATATAGTTGTTTTCTGCTGGCAGCAGCAGCTTAAGTTGTTATGGCTGATGTAAGTTGTTGTTGTTGCTTTTTGTAACTAAAATAAATCTAATTGGTATTTTTTTCACTGTACTTTTGGTTCTATACTTGTTTTTATACATATTGTTTAATTTAGAGGTAAGATTTGTAGAATAAATACTGACGACAACAAACAACTACTGATGGTTGACTTTGTAAAAAAATACACTGGCTGGCTGACTGACTGACTGACGACTGCATTCTCGCACTGACTGCTGGCTGCACTCTCATTATGACCTTGATGACGTTTATTGCACTTTTGCAAAAATACTACAACAAAAACAGCAACAATGAAATTAAATACAACAAAGCTGTTAAAAACATTCAACAACATTTTATTCTTCTATACTATATACATATTTAGTAGAATTTTGTTGTTGTTTTCAATATAAACCCCGAACAACAAACAGCAAACTACAACAACTACTACTTGCACTCACATATAAAATGTATTACATTCAGATACACTTACTACACATTCTCATAAATACATTTTTATCCATCCATCCATCCACTGTGGAAAAAATCAATATAATGCTGAAAAAAAGTATTCATGTACAACAACGACCGACGTCGAACGCATTCATTCGTTTTAATGCCGTTTTTATACAGTTTTTTTTTATATTTTTGCTTTTTTTTTGATGTTGGCAAAACGCAAAATGCGTCATAATCTTATTAAGAAATAAAATTTAAATTTTATACTTAATTGTCTCTTTTTTCAAAATAATTTCTTTAAAATTGTTTTTTTTTTTAAGATTTTTTTCTTTATGTTAATTGTTTTCCTTTACGGAAATTGTTTTTAAATAAATCAATTAAATGCAATTAAATATTTTAATTTAATTCCCAAATTGTTTGCTTTAATAATGATTGTTTATTATAAAACATTTAAACAAAATTTTAACAATAATAAAATTGTATGGAAATTTTTTAAAAATTTTACCTCTTAATAGAAAAGAAAATTTGAAAAAAAACTTAAATCCTTTTAGAGATTTAAAAAAGAATGAAGTAGAACTGAACTAGAACTGAAACAGAACTGAAATAGAACTAGAACTGAAATAGAACTAGAACTGAATAGAACTAGAACTGAACTAGAACTGAATGAACTAGAACTGAACTAGAACTGAACTAGAACTGAACTAGAACTGAACTAGAACTGAACTAGAACTGAACTAGAACTGAACTAGAACTGAACTAGACTAGAACTGAACTAATGACTAGAACTGACCTAGAACTGAACTAGAACTGAACTAGAACTGAACTAGAACTGAACTAGAACTGAACTAGACACTGAACTAGAACTGAACTAGACTAGAACTGAACTAGAACTGAACTAGAACTGAACTAGAACTGAACTAGAACTGAACTAGAACTGAATAGAACTGAACTAGAACTGAACTAGAACTGAACTAGAACTGAACTAGAACTGAACTAGAAACTGAACTAGAACTGAACTAGAACTGAACTAGAACTGAACTAGAACTGAACTAGAACTGAACTAGAACTGAACTAGAACTGAACTAGAACTGAACTAGAACTGAACTAGAACTGAACTAGAACTGAATGAACTAGAACTGAACTAGAACTGAACTAGAACTGAACTAGAACTGAACTAGAACTGAAACTAGAACTGAACTAGAACTGAACTAGAACTGAACTAGAACTGAACTAGAACTGAACTAGAACTGAACTAGAACTAAACTAGACCTAAACTAGAACTAGAACTCTCGAAGTAAGCTGAACAAATTACGTCATGAGCAATCGAGTAAAATTTATCGTTTATTTCTTTTTTGGAATTTTGGCATATCACGACGAACAAGAAAGCTAACGTATACTAACTTTGCCCCTGTTTTTGCGAACTTACAGAGTGTGCTATTTATTTTTCCACCACTGTTAATACTGGTTTTTTTCGGCATCAAAATGTCCGATTAGATTTGTTTATTTTTGGTGAAATTTAGATTTTTATTTATTTTTAACGGATTCTAAATAAATTTTTTAAAGGTCTTTCTTATCTTTTAAGAAATCTTGTTTGTTTTGTGGAATTTCTTATTTGTTTTTTATTATTGAACAAATCTATATAAAATTGTTATTGATGATTGCATCATTTGTTTGTTTATGAATTTAAGAAAAATAACACCACAGAAGGTGTTTCTTACATGGACTCCCATACTTACATGAAATTAGACCACTCAGTGGTGGTTTCTTGTTTATGTCTTAATTTTTTGTTATGATTCTATTTAAGGCTTGAGGTGTTGTGGTTAGTTTTTTGCAACAAATATTTTTAAATAATTTTATACAATTTTTTTTTGTATTTTCAAGAAGGAATTTGTATTAAGGCGTTTAAATTTGTAGATTTATTAGGTTTGAATATTATTGACATTTTTTAAAGTTAAGAATGAGTGTTGTTGTTTTGACCATATTTTCTTATAAAGGAAGTGGTCTTAAAAATGTAACAAATTTGGTTAGAAATTATTTGCATTTTAAAGTTTAAAATCTCATCTAAACGAGAACTCAACTAGAATTGAACAAGAATTGAATTAGAACTGGATTTGGACTGAACTAGAACTAAAGTAGAACCGAACTAGTACTATAATAGAACTAGAACTAAGCCACAACTGAACTAGAATTGAACTATAACTAAAATATGTATAACTGAACCAGAACTGAACTAGAACTGAACTAGAACTGAACTAGAACTGAACTAGAACTGAACTAGACTGAACTAGAACTGAACTAGAACTGAACTAGAACTGAACTAGAACTGAACTAGAACTGAACTAGAACTGAACTAGAACTGACTGAACTAGAACTGAACTAGAACTGAACTAGAACTGAACTAGAACTGAACTAGAACTGAACTAGAACTGAACTAGAACTGAACTAGAACTGAACTAGACTGAACTAGAACTGAACTAGAACTGAACTAGAACTGAACTAGAACTGAACTAGAACTGAACTAGAACTGAACTAGAACTGAACTAGAACTGAACTAGAACTGAACTAGAACTGAACTAGAACTGAACTAGAAACTGAACTAGAACTGAACTAGAACTGAACTAGAACTAGAACTTAGAACTGAACTAGAACTGAACTAGAACTGAACTAGAACTGAACTAGAACTGAACTAGAACTGAACTAGAACTGAACTAGAACTGAACTAGAACTGAACTAGAACTGAACTAGAACTGAACTAGAACTGAACTAGAACTGAACTAGAACTGAACTAGAACTGAACTAGAACTGAACTAGAACTGAACTAGAACTGAACTAGAACTGAACTAGAACTGAACTAGAACTGAACTAGAACTGAACTAGAACTGAACTAGAACTGAACTAGAACTGAACTAGAACTGAACTAGAACTGAACTAGAACTGAACTAGAACTGAACTAACTAAGAACTGAACTAGAACTGAACTAGAACTGAACTAGAACTGAACTAGAACTGAACTAGAACTGAACTAGAACTGAAACTAGAACTGAACTAGAACTGAACTAGAACTGAACTAGAACTGAACTAGAACTGAACTAGAACTGAACTAGAACTGAACTAGAACTGAACTAGAACGAACTAGAACTGAACTAGAACTGAACTAGAACTGAACTAGAACTGAACTAGAACTGAACTAGAACTGAACTAGAACTGAACTAGAACTGAACTAGAACTGAACTAGAACTGAACTAGAACTGAACTAGAACTGAACTAGAACTGAACTAGAACTGAACTAGAACTGAACTAGAACTGAACTAGAACTGAATTAGAACTGAACTAGAACTGAACTAGAACTGAACTATGAACTGAACTAGAACTGAACTAGAACTGAAATAGAACTGAACTAGAACTGAACTAGAAACTGAACTAGAACTGAAATGAACTAGAACTGAACTAGAACTGAACTAGAACTGAACTAGAACTGAACTAGAACTGAACTAGAACTGAACTAGAACTGAACTAGAACTGAACTAGAACTGAACTAGAACTGAACTAGAACTGAACTAGAACTGAACTAGAACTGAACTAACTGAACTAGAACTGAACTAGAACTGAACTAGAACTGAACTAGAACTGAACTAGAACTGACTAGAACTAGAACTGAACTAGAACTGAACTAGAACTGAACTAGAACAGAACTAGAACTGAACTAGAACTGAACTAGAACTGAACTAGAACTGAACTAGAACTGAACTAGAACTGAACTAGAACTGAACTGGAACTAGAACTGAACTAGAACTGAACTAGAACTGAACTAGAACTGAACTAGAACTGAACTAGAACTGAACTAGAACTGAACTAGAACTGAAATAGAACTGAACTAGAACTAAACTAGAACTGAACTAGATCTGAACCAGAACTGAACTAGAACTAAACTAGTGCTGAACTGGAATTGAATCAGAACTGAACCAGAACTAAACTATAAGTGAAAAGAACTGAAACTGAATCCAAAAAGACATTTGTTTGGTAATTGCTTCGAATTTGAGCTAGTACATTTCTATTCATAATTGTTCATATTATGTATTTACAAAATGTTTTCCATTTTTCAAATTCTTTTACTAAAAATTTGCATAAAAAATTAAACAATTGTTAATTAAAAGAATTTTATGTATTTATTTTTATTATAATAAATTAAGGTAATTGTAGGGGTTTTTAAAGTAGCCACTAATTCATTCGTTCATATTATAATTGTTATTGTTATTATTTTTACGGTTTTTGTTTTGTTTCTCTGCGAAAAAAAAACTCTCTTTTTTGTCATTTTCTCTTGTTTTTATTGCAGTAAAAAACAACAAAAATAAAAAACCTTGTTTTTATAAAAATCATACGATAAAGTTTTGTTTTCTTTCATTTTGCCTTCATTTTATATTTTAATAATTCTTTCTTTATTTGTGTATTTCTGCTGCTGGGTTTTATACTATTTGTTTTTCTATGTTTTATTTTCTAAAACAAAACTTCTCTTCATATGTTTTCTATTATTGTTTTGTCTTAAGTTTTATTTTGGTCTTTTTTTCATAATTCTTCTTTATCATTTTTCGTTGTTTTGGATTCATGTATTTACTTTTTTTGGCCTACGTGATATTTTGATTGTTTTCTTTTTTTTGTTTTTGTATAACAAAACAAGAAGAAGAAGCAACAAACGTAAACACATGTACATAAAAGCTTTTTATATAAACACAAACACACACTCAAACATATATTTCAACCTAAAAATTGCGTGGTTGTACCGGTCTTTTTTTTTTCTTTACTTTTCTTCTTTTATATTTTTATTTTCTTGTGTTTAAGTTTTTTTCTGTACATATTTAATTTTTACAGTTTATCCCCCACTAACTCCCCCTGATCAGAAAATATTCTGTTTTTTTTTTTGCATGTCATTATGTTGGAATTCTCAGTTTATGTGAGAAGGAAAAAAATCAACAGATTGAGAGGATATTTTTAAATATGTAACAGGGAAACTCAGGCATGGAAACATGGAATTTTATAACCACGAATACTTTTCTTAGTAAACGTTTTCAAATTTCTTTTAAATATGTACATATTCGAAAATTTTGTGAATTAAATTTTTTTAAGAAAATTTTATATAGGTATTGATAAATTTTCTAAAATATTATGGACATTGAAATTTTTCATTTAAAATGTGTAAGAACTGAACTAGAACTGAACTAGAACTGAACTAGAACTGAACTAGAACTGAACTAGAACTGAACTAGAACTGAACTAGAACTGAACTAGAACTGAACTAGAACTGAACTAGAACTGAACTAGAACTGAACTAGAACTGAACTAGAACTGAACTAGAACTGAACTAGAACTGAACTAGAACTGAACTAGAACTGAACTAGAACTGAACTAGAACTGAACTAGAACAGAACTAGAACTGAACTAGAACTGAACTAGAACTGAACTAGAACTGAACTAGAACTGAACTAGAAACTGAACTAGAACTGAACTAGAACTGAACTAGAACTGAACTAGAACTGAGCTAGAACAGAACTAGAACTGAACTAGAACTGAACTAGAACTGAACTAGAACTGAACTAGAACAGAACTAGAACTGAACTAGAACTGAATTAGAACTGAACTAGAACTGAACTAGAACTGAACTAGAACTGAACTAGAACTGAACTAGAACTGAACTAGAACTGAACTAGAACTGAACTAGAACTGAACTAGAACTGAACTAGAACTGAACTAGAACTGAACTAGAACTGAACTAGAACTGAACTAGAACTGAACTAGAACTGAACTAGAACTGAACTAGAACTGAACTAGAACTGAACTAGAACTGAACTAGAACTGAACTAGAACTGAACTAGAACTGAAAACTAGAACTGAACTAGAACTGAACTAGAACTGAACTAGAACTGAACTAGAACTGAACTAGAACTGAACTAGAACTGAACTAGAACTGAACTAGAACTGAACTAGAACTGAACTAGAACTGAACTAGAACTGAGCTAGAACAGAACTAGAACTGAACTAGAACTGAACTAGAACTGAACTAGAACTGAACTAGAACAGAACTAGAACTGAACTAGAACTGAATTAGAACTGAACTAGAACTGAACTAGAACTGAACTAGAACTGAACTAGAACTGAACTAGAACTGAACTAGAACTGAACTAGAACTGAACTAGAACTGAACTAGAACTGAACTAGAACTGAACTAGAACTGAACTAGAACTGAACTAGAACTGAACTAGAACTGAACTAGAACAGAACTAGAACTGAACTAGAACTGAACTAGAACTGAACTAGAACTGAACTAGAACTGAACTAGAACAGAACTAGAACTGAACTAGAACTGAACTAGAACTGAACTAGAACTGAACTAGAACTGAACTAGAACTGAACTAGAACTGAACTAGAACTGAACTAGAACTGAACTAGAACTGAACTAGAACTGAACTAGAACTGAACTAGAACTGAACTAGAACTGAACTAGAACTGAACTAGAACTGAACTAGAACTGAACTGAACTAGAACTGAACTAGAACTGAACTAGAACTGAACTAGAACTGAACTAGAACTGAACTAGAACTGAACTAGAACTGAACTAGAACAGAACTAGAACAGAACTAGAACTGAACTAGAACTGAACTAGAACTGAACTAGAACTGAACTAGAACTGAACTAGAACTGAACTAGAACTGAACTAGAACTGAACTAGAACTGAACTCGAACTGAACTAGAACTGAACTAGAACTGAACTAGAACTGAACTAGAACTGAACTAGAACTGAACTAGAACTGAACTAGAACTGAACTAGAACTGAACTAGAACTGAACTAGAACTGAACTAGAACTGAACTAGAACTGAACTAGAACTGAACTAGAACTGAACTAGAACTGAACTAGAACTGAACTAGAACTGAACTAGAACTGAACTAGAACTGAACTAGAACTGAACTAGAACTGAACTAGAACTGAACTAGAACTGAACTAGAAACTGAACTAGAACTGAACTAGAACTGAACTAGAACTGAACTAGAACTGAACTAGAACTGAACTAGAACTGAACTAGAACTGAACTAGAACTGAACTAGAACTAGAACTGAACTAGAACTGAACTAGAACTGAACTAGAACAGAACTAGAACTGAACTAGAACTGAACTAGAACTGACTAGAAACCTAGAACTGAACAAGAACTGAACTAGAACTGAACTAGAACTGAACTGAACTAGAACTGAACTAGAACTGAACTAGAACTGAACTAGAACTGAACTAGAACTGAACTAGAACTGAACTAGAACTGAACTAGAACTGAACTAGAACTGAACTAGAACTGAACTAGAACTGAACTAGAACTGAACTAGAACTGAACTAGAACTGAACTAGAACTGAACTAGAACTGAACTAGAACTGAACTAGAACTGAACTAGAACTGAACTAGAACTAGAACTGAACTGAACTGAACTAGAACTGGCACTAAGAACTGAACTAAAGGAACTACTAAACTGAACTAGAACTGACCTAGCACTGAAAACTAGAACTGAAAACTAGAACTGAAACTAGAACTGAAACTAGAACTGAACGAGAAACTGAACTAGAACTGAACTAGAACTGACTAGAACTGACTAGAACTGAACTAGACTGAACTAGAAACTGAACTAGAACTGAACTACGAACTGAACTATGCAACTGAACTAGAACTGAACTAGGATCTTGAACTAGAACTGAACTAGAACTGAACAGAACTGAACTAGAACTGAATAGAACTGAAATAGAACTGGGAACTAGAACTGAACTAGAGCTGAACTAGAACTGAACTAGAACTGAACTAGAACTGAACTAGAACTGAACTAGAACTGAACTAGGAACTGAACTAGAACTGAACTAGAACTGAACTAGAACTGAACTAGAACTTGAACTAGAACTGAACATAGAACTGAACGAGAACTGAACAGAACTGAACTAGAACCGAACTAGAACTGAACTAGAACTGACTAGAAACTATAACTGACCTAGAACTATACATGAACTAGAACTGAACATTTTTGCAATTTCTAATACATATGTATGAAGAAATCTTGTACAGACTTCTGTAGTAAAGTTAATGATACTAAAGATTAGAAAAGCCACTACATACACAGAAAAAAATAATACATAACTAGAATGAATTTTGTAATAAATTGTATGAATCAAACATGACTTTTTTTCCCAAACCATTTTCATTCGGAATATTAAAAGTTCATAAACTGTATGAATTTGTACATGAATGAACTTTTTGGTTTTTCTTACTTATTTTCTTTGATTTTCATAAAAAATTGCAATAAATATCCACATTGCAATAAATATCCAATGTTCAATTTTTTTAGAAAATAAAATAATAATAATTAGCGAATTTTTATGAAAAATAAATAAAAATATTGGAAAACAAAATATGAAATAAAAAAACATCAGCAATATAACTAAACATCCATTCTTCAGACAATCCTGCAAGTTACGCGCATTTTCATTGTTTTCAATCTAAAAATCATAAAGAAATAAAAAATTTTCCAAAGAAAATTTCAAACATTTTTTAACAAATAGAAAAATAGAAAGAAAATTTTTAATTTTTTAAGTCAAGGCTTCTAGATTTTGTTTAAAAAATAAAAATGAAAAAATTCATACAATTTAGGAACTTATTCTTAAATACTATTAACTTTAGTCAATGAAAGCTGTTCATATTATTTATGCTCAAACTTTTTTCTGTGTATTATTGTTATGTAATAAATATTATTATTTTCTATTTGATTGCAGTGTTTCCAAACATTATTATTTAATATTTTTATTATTTATTCTCACATTTCATTAAACAAAGAAGAAAAAAAAACAAAAATCTGTTTAGATTTTAATTACGCTTTAATAGGCATTTTAAAACTATTTCCTATAAATGCATAAAAAATATAAATTATAAACTTTATATTATAAACAAAAACGTTAACAGAATATTTAATTAAAACAAACACAATATTTTAATTATTCAATTAATAATAGAGTAGTGTAAACTAAAATTAAAAATAAAAACTATAAAAACGAGACAGAGTTAAACTGTGGAAGAATTTATAAAGTACATACATATTAGATAATTTACAATTTTAAGTTTTGTAATTAAAAGTTAAATAAATCTACTAGTAGTAGACCATAAAATTGGCGAAATTTTTTGCTTTCTTTAGCCCTGGAAGTATTATGTATGAGATTTTTCCATTATTTTGTGAATTCACCCCCACTGTGCAATATCGAACCAAACGCCCCAAATAAGCCAGCTCATACATGAGGAAAAAATACAACATAAAATGTTAAATTAAAAATATATTTTAACAACAACAATTAGGGAGTGTGTCGTCGTCTATGATTAAACGAACTATTAAAAATAGTTTCCGCACACGACCAATTTACTATAGCGAAATAATAGCGACAGAAAGAGAAATAGAAAAAAACATAGACAAAAAAGAAGTAATAAATTGATTTTTTTGGATTATTTTGAATAATATTAAAATTAAAGTTAATTTAATTTCAAATTTTAACATTTTTTAAAAAATTCTTCTTTATTGAAAATTATTTTTAAAGAAAAAAAAGTCTATTAGAAAATTTTTCAAAATTAAAAGCAGTTTCCCGTCTACAAATTATCAGTATTTATTGCAAATACCTAATTCAACTTCATAAAAAACGCCAGAAATCTCCAAACGCGGGGGAAAAATCTCCAAATTTCCCGTTAAACGCTAAAATGTATATTTCCTCAATTGATAGGTACATATTTCAAAATGTCAGATTTGATGGGAAAAAACGTCAAATTGGCAACAGTGATTATTATTATAATTATTTGTAATATTTTTGATTGCCATGTGTTTTGTAATTTTCCATTTCTTTACATTATGTATTTCTTTTTTTTCTTTAATTATATTTTGTTTCTTTTGTACATTCATATGTATGTCTATTAACATTATACGCCATACATTCTTATATACACGTACATATACAAATAAAATACATACTCTTTTAAAATACCCATACTCCCTCCTCTGGTGGGCTACCAAACTAGACTAGTTTTAACATGCAAACAACAACAAACAAACAGCATTAGTAAACCTCACCCACCTCTCGTTTGTCTAACATAAATGCGTCGCATAGTAATGTTAATATAATAAAAACATTATGTTAGTTTAACATTCCCATGTAAATAAAAGTGTTTTGTTCAGAGAGAGAGGGGAGGCAAAACAATACAGTGGTGTGGGAGCTAATATTTTTACCTTAAATATGTTTTAGAAAGTAGCCAGATGTGAGTACAATATGTAATGAAAGAAGTAATTAAAATAAGGTTTTATTTTAAAAGATAAGTAATGTTTTTAAATATTTTTATAATATTACTGTGGCTTTTTTTATAAGTCTCTCTTTTTTCGTTTTGTTTGTTTTAGTTTTTTATTTGCTCTTGTACTTTATAATTTTTTACGCTAGACACAACAATAACAATTATAGCGTTGAAAACTAATGAGCAATAACAACAATAAACTTATATATTTTTGTTGTACAAAAAAAAAAAACTATTTCTGCTGTTTTTTTCTTGTATTTTTTTCTAATCTAATGTTTTTGTTGTTTTTTCTGCTGGTCATAGACAGAAAAAACTAAATCGTAAATGTTAAAAAAGTTATTTAAAAGAATATAATCTTTAGACAAATGGTATTTGGATACTTATTAATCATTGATAAGATTCATTGAAATTTCTCTTCTGATTGTTTAAAAATTAAAAAATTCTCTTCTTTTTTTTAACCGAAGGAATAAACTAAAGTCGGGGCTATAGAATAGACTAGTCTACTCTGTACTATCGAATAAATTGGACTATAGAATAGACTATAGTCTGGACCATAGCATATAGTCTGGACCATATATTGGGCTTAAAAGCAACCTATAGATTAGATTATAGTCTGGACTATAGAGCTGACTATTGTCTGGACTATAGAACAGACATAGTTTGAACTATAGTCTGGACTAAACAGCAGACTACAGTCTGGACTATAGAGCAGACTATAGTCTGGACTAAAGAGTAGTCTACAGTCTGGACTATAGAGCAGACCATAGTCGGGAATAAAGAGCAGACTATAGTCTAGATTATAGAGGATACTATAGCCAGTACTATAGACCAGACTATAGTCTGGATTATAAAGCAGAGTACACTGTGGACTATAGAGCAGACTATAGTCAGGACTATAGAGCATACTATAGTCAAGAGTGTAGAGCAGACTACAGTCAGGACTATAGAGTAGACTATAGTCAGCACTATAGAGCAGACTATAGTCAGGACTATAGAGCAGACTATAGTCAGGACTATAGAGCAGACTATAGTCAGGACTATAGAGCAGACTATAGTCAGGACTATAGACTAGAGTATAATCTGAACTAGAGCAGTCCATATCAGGGGCTATAGAGTAGACTATTGTCTGGACTTTAGAGCAGACTACAGTCTGGACTACAGAGCAGCCTATAGTCGGGACTAGAGAGCAAACTACAGTCTGGACTATAGAGCAGACTATAGTCTGGACTATAAAGCAGACTATAGTTTGGTCTATAGATCAGACTATAGTTTGGTCTATAGATCAGACTATAGTTTGGACTATTGAGCAGATTATAGTCTGGACTATAGAGCAGACTATATACTGAACTGTAGAGCAGACTGTAGTCTGAACTATAAAGTAGACTATAGTTTGGACTATAGAGCAGACTATAAGTCTGGACTATAGTCAGAACTATAGAACACGCTATAGAGCAGACTTTGGTGTTATACAGTTGATATGAGTTGAAAGGGGGTTAAAAGTCCTCTTCTATCAGTTACAGAATATATCTAAATAAATTGGAAAAAGTAAAAATTTCTTCTTCGTCTATTTTTATTCCTATGAAATTTTATTTGATTTGATATAAAATGTCGTTTTATTTACATTTTTAAAGAATTCAGTCTTTTATCTCTCTGTTTTATACATAAAACCGCATGGTTTTTTATTTCTATTTTGCTAGATTTTGCCTATTACTCTAGCCGGCTGTTTGGCTGGCTGCTGTGACTGTGACTACTACTACTAACAACACTGCTAACAATACCCCCTCCCCCTCTCTCTCAACCACCTTCCTCATTGTTTTTTACATTTGGCTGTTAATACTTTGTTTTTTTTTTTTTTTTCAAATGTAGTTCATTGTAGTCGTAGTTTTTTTATTTCTTGCATAGGGGATTTGAAAGCGGTGAGGGGGAGGGGAAATCCCTGTTTTCTGTCGCTTTATTTTTTTCATTTTAATATTTCAATTCATTCTAATGTCTACTAAGAACGAAGACGGAGCTTTTTTTCCACAAGCAGTGTGGTCTTCACTAAATAAAACTTAAAAAAAGTAAAATAAATAAAAAACACGACAAACCGGGCCGTATGTCGTCGTTTTTATTTCATTTTTTTTCACAAAACACGCGTTTTCTGTCTTAAAGTTAAATTTTTCTTTCAATGAAATTTTCAAAATTGTGAAATCAAATGTTTAATTAAAAAGAAAAAAGTGAATTTTGTTAAAATTTGTATTTTTTAAAAAAGTGCCAATTCTTCTGCAAGGGAATGTGTAAAAAAAGAGAGTTTTTGTGTGAGTTAATGATCTATCTCACTTATATTTTGGGTTTCATTAAAAAAAATAAATAAATTAAAATTTAATTTTGTTAAAAAATATAAATAAAATATTACGCGTTTATATTGTCCACGTTTTTTTCTTTTCTTACAAAGTGAATAATCTTGTACATTTTTTACATCATTTTTATATTTTTTTTTGAGTTGTTTTGATTTGGAAGAGAAACAAAATAATAACAGAGCACAACAAATAATAATGAAAACAACAACAAAAATATAACCCCACATTTTAGCACCTTTATTATAAAGAGAGTTTGGTTTATAGTTAATATGTTTGTTGTTGTTGTTTCTTTTCTTTAACATGTTTATGTTTGTTTGTTTGTGTAATTTTGCTCAGATTTGTGTGTTTCTTGCTGCTGTTATTATTTTTCTTCTTCTTTTTCATCAACGACAACGTCAAAAAAAATGTGTGTGTTTATTTTTTTTGCGTCTTAATTTTTTAAAAATTTTATCAAAATTAGGTTAAAATTTAAATTAATTTTATACTATCACTGCCGCCACCCCAAACGCCGGTATTAAGAGCAACTGCACACACACGAAAAAAAAGCCGCAAGAAATTGAAAAAAAAAAAAAATATTAAAGAAAATAGAAAATTTCCAATTCTTCGACTGCTGCCGCCTGTTCTTAACCAATTCGTCAACAAAATACAACATTTCAAGGAAATATTTTGTTATTTATTATTGGAAAACTTTATAAAAAGAACTAACTGCAACAAAATGTTAGGTAAATATTGTATTTTTTAAGAAATTTATAAAAAATTTTTAATTTTTTTTAATTATTTTTAAGGTATTACCAAACTAAAGACCGTTAATTGGTTGCCTATTTCAACACTTTATATTAAGGTGTAGCAATTAATTTATCATTTCCCTTTTCTCGGTAGTGGAATTTTAAGATTAATTTCTTAATATTTGGTAAACTTTGAAAGACATTGTCTTCTGTTAACTACATCCCAAAGGAAAGAAAACTGTCACAATCTATAATCTGTTCTATAGATTACACTATATTATGGACTATGCTAGAGACTATTGTATTCTATAGTCCATATAATCATAGTCTGCTCTATAGTCCATATAATAGATTATAATAGTCTTTTCTATAGAACAGACTATATTAAGGACCATGGTCCACCCCATAGTTTATTCTATTGTTATGTAATTATTTGCCCTTTCTTATTCAATTTAGCTCTTTTTAGAGAAATTTCATAAGATTGTGTAAATCTCCTCCTTTTGCAAGTAGTTGAATTAGATCTTTAAAAATAATTCTCTCTCAAGCAAAACTAGTCCCTTAGGGATTCTTTCCTTGAATTATGTATTTGTCCCCTTTTTGCCGATTTACCGATTTACATAAGTTTAAAAACTTTTAAAATTTTAAAGAACTTATTCTTATATTTCAATTCTACCCAAACAACACACACACTCTGTCAGTGTGAAATGTCAAACAAATGAAAATTTTTCATATGCCAAAAGATACTCTTGTTTGTTTTAAAGATCTTATGAAATTTTCTGCAATTTTTAAGAAATATTTCATCATAATGCAAAAAATTCATAATAACATCTATTATTTAATTGCTAAAACAAAAGTTCAATGTTTTTTAAATAAATAAATGATTCTTCTAACGGGCTTAATGACTAAATTTATATTAAGGGGAATTTTCCATTCTGGACATTATGGAATATTATGAAAATTCTAAGGAAATGTTTTTATAATTTAAGAAAGGAAAATATAATTAAGTGATGACTCATAGGAAAAATATTTCTAGAGATTAAAATAACAATTTTTCAATCTTTTTTACTAGACTATAGACTAGACTATAGCCTGGCCTATAGACTGGACTATAGACTATAGCCTGGTCTATAGATTGGACTATAGATTAGACTATAGTTTAGACTATAGTTTAGACTATAGACTAGACTATAGATAATACTATATACTAGACTATAGACTAGACTATAGACTAGAGTATAGACTAGACTATAGACTAAACTACAGACTAGACTAGTCCTAGACTAAAGACTAGACTATAGACTAGACTATAGACTAGACTATAGACCTATAATATAGACTAGAACTATAGACTAGACTATAGACTAGACTATAGACTAGACTATTAACTAGACTATAGACTAGACTATAGACTAGACTAGAAGAACTAGACTATAGACTAGACTATAGACTAAGACGATAGACTAACTATAGACTAGACTATAGACTACTATAGACTAGACTATAGACTAGACTATAGACTAGACCTATAGACTAGACTATAGACTAGACTTAGAGCTAGACTAATGACAGACTATAGACTAGACTTAGTACTTATGCACTATAGACTAGAAAACTATAGACTAGACTATAGACTAGACTATATACTAAACTATAGATCAGACGATATACTAAACTATAGACTAGACTATATAACTAGACTATAGACTAGACTATAGACTAGACTATAGACTAGACTATAGACTTGACTATAGACTAGAATATAGACTAGACTATATACAAGACTATAGACTAGACTATAGACTAGACTATAGACTAGACTATAGACTAGACTATAGACTAAACTACAGACTAGACTATAGACTAGACTATAGACTAGACTATAGACTAGACTATAGACTAGACTATAGACTATAGACTATAGACTAGACTATAGACTAGACTATAGACTAGACTATAGACTATAGACTAGACTATAGACTAGACTATAGACTAGACTATAGACTAGACTGTAGACTAGACTATAGACTAGACTATAGACTAGACTATAGACTAGACTATAGACTAGACTATAGACTAGACTAGACTAGACTATAGACTAGACTATAGACTAGACTATAGACTAGACTATAGACTAGACTATAGACTAGACTATAGACTAGACTAGACTATAGACTAGACTATAGACTAGACTATAGACTAGACTATAGACTAGACTATAGACTAGACTATAGACTAGACTATAGACTAGACTATAGACTAGACTATAGACTAGACTATAGACTAGACTATAGACTAGACTATAGACTAGACTATAGACTAGACTATAGACTAGACTATAACTAGACTATAGACTAGACTATAGACTAGACTATAGACTAGACTATAGACTAGACTATAGACTAGACTATAGACTAGTCTATAGTCTAGACTATAGACTAGACTATAGACTAGAACTATAGACTAGACTATAGACTAGACTATAGACTAGACTATAGACTAGACTATAGACTAGACTATAGACTAGACTATAGACTAGACTATAGACTAGACTATAGACTAGACTATAGACTAGACTATAGACTAGACTATAGACTAGACTATAGACTAGACTATAGACTAGACTATAGACTAGACTATAGACTAGACTATGGACCCGACTATGTTTCTCATACATAACTGCTTTATTACTGTTATTACTGGACTTTATTTAATAACATCCCAACTTGGTCTGTAATTTACAGTAAAATTACACACAGTCCCATAGTAAAAAAATAAATAACGTTTTATTATATTTTCTGTTATTATTGTCATTTTGTGATTTTCTTTATTTTTTTTTTCTTCCTCTTCCTATAATAAATATTATATGCAAAAACAAAAGCATGTTTTCTTCTGTTTTGTATATATATTATTTAATAAATAAAAAGTAAAAAAAGTTTTGTTTTTAGTACGAAACAAAGAGAAAATTAATAGGAAGAGATTTTTTTTCTGTTTTTAAAATAAAATTTATATTTATATTTAGTACGTCTAAAATAGAGGAGGAAAAAAACAGCAAAATATAAACCAAACATGTGTTTAACAAAATAATAATAAAATAAACTTTTTTTTTTCAAAACACATCAAGGACACATGAGAGTCTAGCAAAGCACGTTTTTAATTTGATTATTTGTAGTTTTATTTAGTGTTTATATTTATTTATTAATTGTTGTTGTTGCTATTAACTAGTATTTTTAACCATAATAAAAATTTGAATTAATTTTAAAGTTATGCATAATAATTTAGTATCTTTATTTTTGAAAATTTTCTTTATTTGTTTAAATTAAAGAAAGAAGGACAGACTTCTTAACAAATAATTAAAAAATTGCTGGGAAAAAATGTCTGTTAAGTGTCTAAATTTTATAGTTTTATTATTAGTAATAAATTTAAGCTTATTACTACTTGTTTAATAGTTAAAAAAAAATATAATAAATTAAAAATAAATATAAATAATCTTATTTGTAAACATAAAACAGAAAGTAATTAATTTTAAAAAATAATATTGAGATAAAAACTCAACAATTGAAAACAATTGTAATCAGTTTGATAAAACAATAAAACACTTTAGATTAGAAGTGTATTCTGCAGACCCCACAATCTGCTAAATATCACAATATAAACAACTTGAAAAGTTCAATTACAAATACAAATCAGGAAGGTTCCAGACAATCGAGATTATTACCAAGAAAGTGAATATTTTCAAGAAAATTTATAATTTTTGCTAAAATTTCTTCTTTATTAGTTCTCATGTTTTGCTTAAAATTTTCAATGAAAATTTTTAAGTGTAAAATTTTTATTTTTAATTTTCAGAAAAAGTGAAAATGTAAAAGTGACAATTCATTTAATTTCTTAATTTTCAATTTCTTAGAAAGTAAATGAAACTTTCTATATAAAAATAGACACACGAGACTAAAAACAAAATTATTTATTTTTAAACATTTATGATGAATCTGTTAATTTAGTTAAATAAATAAAGAAAATTTGCCAGTCATTTGGGAAAATTTTCACAAAATTTTCCTAAAAGATGAGAATAATAAGAATAAAGAAATAAATATTACTTAGAAAATTCCTATTAAATAAAAAAAAACAGAAAATGGATTTAAACGTTTTGGCTTCTGAAGTAAAAAATTATAATTTTTGAAAATTCGAACTTAATTACAAAATGTTCCTAAAAATTTTATATTCTGACAGCTTCTTTCAATATTAAACAGTTATTGAACATTTTTGTTATTTTGAAACTAAAAATTTTGAGTTCGAAAATTCGAACTAATTTTCAAAATTAAAATTTTTGAACTTTTTTTTTAAATTCTTGTAATTTTCAGTTATAATCAAGAGTTTTTGTTAGTTTTTATTTAAAATTTTGTATTTTAAGCCGAAAATCACAATTTTCGAAAATTGGAACTTAATTTCGAAACTACAAAATCTTATAATTTTCCCAAAATTTTGTATACTATTTAAATGTATTAAACTGGAATTAGTTTCAATTTTAGTTATTTTAAACCTAAAAATTCCATGTTCGAAAATTCGAAATAAATTTCGAAATTCTAAAATTTTTGAATTTTCCTAAAATTTTTCATTCTGATGACATTTTACTGCATTAAATTGCAATTAGTTTAAATTTTTGCTATTTTAAGCCCAAAAATTCAATGTTCGAAAATTCGACCTTAATTTCGAAATTTTTAAATTTTAGAATTTTCTAAAATTATGCATTTGGACACCTTCCAATAGTATTAAAAAGGAATTAGTTTTAATTTTTGCAATTTTAATTTCGAAATTGTAATTTTTCGCACTTTCTTTAAAATATCGTAATTTTCAGCTCTATTTAAGATATTTTGATTAAAAATTTTGTATTTTAAATTTCTAAGCTTTACAATTTTGATACAATTTTGCATTCAGACACCTTCTTAAAGTATTTAAAAGGAATTGGTTTCAATTTTTGTTATTTTAAACCTAAAAATTCTATGTTCGAAAATTCAAAATTAATTTCGAAATTCTAAAATTTTAGAATTTTCCTAAAATTTTGCATTCTGATAACTTCCTACAGCATTAAACAGATATTAGTTTTAATTTTAGGCATTTTGTGATTAAACATTTAATGTTCGAAAATTCGAACTTAATTTCGAAATTTCAAAATTTTACAGCTTTCTTAAAATTTTGTATGCGGACACCTTCCTACAGCATTAAACAGAAATTAGTTTTAATTTTAGGCGTTTAAAGACTAAAAATTCAATGTTCGAAAATTGGAACTTAATTTCGAAACTACAAAATTTCACAATTTTCCTAAAATGTGTCCTTCTGTTACCACTTTACTGCATTAAACCGCTATTAACTTTAATTTTTGGTTCTTTAAGTCTAAAAATTCAATGTTCGAAAATTCGAAATTAATTTCGAAATTTCAAAAGTTTAAATTTTCCTAAAATTTTGAATTCTGATAACTTCCTACATGATTAAACAGAAATTAGTTTTTATTTTAGGCATTTTGTGATTAAAAATTCTATGTTCGAAAATTCAAACTTAATTTCGAAATTGTAAGTTTACACATTCTCTTTAAATTTTTGTAAATTTTTGCCGTAGTAAAAAGTTTCTAACAAATTTTAATGTAAATTTTGTATTTCGAACTTAAAAATTCAATGTTCGAAAATTCGAACTTAATTTCGAGACCACGAAATTTTAGGATTTTCCTAAAATATTTCCTGCTGATATCATTTTACTGCATTGTACCGATATTGGTTTTAATTTTTAGGCATTTTAAGCCTAAAAATTCTATGTTCGAAAATTCGAACTTAATTTCGAAATTTTTAAATTTTAGAATTTTCTAAAATTATGCATTTGGACACCTTCCAATAGTATTAAAAAGGAATTAGTTTTAATTTTTGCAATTTTAATTTCGAAATTGTAATTTTTCGCACTTTCTTTAAAATATCGTAATTTTCAGCTCTATTTAAGATATTTTGATTAAAAATTTTGTATTTTAAATTTCGAAATTGCAAAATTTTACACTTTTCCTAAAATTTTTAATTCTCGCGCCATTTTACTGCATTAAACCAGAATTAGTTTAAATGTTAGCTATTTTGAGACTAAAAATTCAATGTTCGAAAAATTCGAACTTAATTTCGAAATTGGAATTTCTCACATTTTCTTTAAAATATCGTAATTTTCAGCTGTATTTAAGAAATTTTGTTCTAAAATTTTAAATTTTAATTTCGAAACTGTAAAATTTTATAATATTCCTGAAATTTTTCATTTTACCATCATTTTACTGCATTAAACCAGAATTAGTTTCATTTTTTTGTTATTTTAAGCCTAAATCTTCAATGTTCGAAAATTCGAATTTAATTTCGAAATTTAAAATTTATTGTAAATTTAACAATTTCCTTAAATTTTTCTTTCTAACACCTTCTTACCGTGTTAAACAGTCATTATTTGCAATAATTCAATGTTCGAAAATTCGAATTTAATTTCGAAATATGAAATTTTACAAATTTCTACAAATTTTGATAATCTTTAGCAATTTTTTTTATAATTAAGAATTTTTCTAGAAAAATACCAAATTTAATTTCAATATTCGAAAATTTCTTAAATGTTTATGCAATTAACAGTAAATTCTTAATTGTTTTTAAAAGTTTTAGAAATTTCCAATAGATTTCATAAAATTTTTATTACGTTTTTAACACATTTCTTTAATTATTTAGTAGATTTATTTAATTTATTGTTTAGTTCAAAGTATTTAGTGTAAACCGGCCAATTTTTTATATATATTTTTTTGTGTATAAACACATTAGCAAAATGCCGGCTAATTTTTTCCCCTTTTGCTAAATTGTTTATATTATTTAATGGCCTTTTTTAAAGTAATGTTTACAAATTAGCGAAACAGTTTTTTTTTTTTTTCAAATATTCACACTTTGTAAAAAATAACATTTGTGCAAAAGATTTTATTAAACTCACACCAATACACTGGGCGGGACACCAGCAGCAGCAAGCACTACAATTAAAAAATAAACAGTTTTTTTAATAGTATAAATCTTACGCTTACGTAGGATTTATCAATAGGTCTTTTTTTATTCTCTACTAAATGTTTACAAATTTGAAGGTTTTTTTCTATTCTTTTTTTATTTAGTATTAATTTAAATAAATTTTAGATAAAATAATTAAATATACAAGAGAAGGTTTTTCAAGATAACAAAGAAAAATAAATAAATGAATACTATTAAAAAAAAAAAAAATAATTCAAAATAAAGTGTAAATAACGCAAAAAAAAATAGCATGTTTTTGAATAGTATTCATTAGAAGCAAGCAAAAAGAATAAGCAGAAAAAATAGCGAACGTCAAAGACCAACCTAGAGAAAGAAAAAGTGAATAACAAGAATTTTGTAACATTAATTTATTGCGCATTCGAATTTCGAAATAAACATACAATTTATATTATCACATCACTAATTATAAATTTAAAATAGCAAAAAAAAGCAACAAAAATACAAAATCATATAATCAAGAATTTAATTTCTTTATGAAATAAATTAAAAATAAAAAAAAATTCATAAATAATATTAAAAACACAAAATGAAAAGTGATAAACATTAAAAGATAATTTATTTTATTACAGTTCTAATCGATTTATATTATACGCAAAACTGAAACACAACAACTACAAATAATCTTAAATAAATACAAATAAAAAAACACACTTGGAAAGTTTCAAGGAACTTAACTAAAGCTATAATTAAAAAAAAATAAACTAAAAGATAAATTATAATTTGCAAAAACAAGAAAAATATCAAATTTTATACAATTTTTTGCTTTTAGAAAGGGAAACATTAAATTTTTCAATTGTATTTTAAATTTTTATTACTAAAATGCTAAAAATGGATATTTTACACCAAAAATTTCAATGTTCGAAAATTCGAACTTAATTTCGAAATTGCCAAATGGCTCATTTTTATGAATTTTTGTCATATTTATGTATTATGGCAATTTTTGTGTAAAATTCTGCAGACTTTAGACCAAAATTTCAATGTTCGAAAATTCGAACTTAATTTCGAAATTGAAAATTCCTCAACTTTTAATAGTTTTCGACTGTTTAATTATTTATTACAATTTTTATACTAAAAATTTCCATTTTTCGATCCAAAAAATTCAATATTCGAAAATTCGAACTTAATTTCGAAATTGCAAATTTGATAATTTTCATACATTTTTATTACATTTATGTATTATAGCGATCTTTAGCGTAATTTTCCATTTTATGACCAACAATTTCAATGTTCAAAAATTCGAACTTACTTTCGAATTTCAGAATTCGCAACTTTATATAGTTTTCGACTGTTCAATTAATTGTAACAGTTTTTATACTAAAAATTTCTCTTTTCAGACCAAAATATTCCATAATCGAAAATTCGAACTTAATTTCGAAATTGCAAATTTGATCATTTTCATACATTTTTATCACATTTATGTATTATTGTAATTTGTGTGTAAAATTCTGCTGATTTTAGAATAAAATTTCAATGTTCGAAAATTCGAACTTATTTTCGAAATTGAAAATTCTTAAATTTTTAACAGTTTTCAAATGTTTAATCAATTATTATAATTTTTATACTAAAAATTTCCATTTTAGACCACAAAAATCAATGTTTGAAAATTCGAACTTAATTTCGATATTGCAAATTTGATAATTTTCATACAATTTTATCACATTTATTTATGTGTTATTTTCATTTTTTGTTAAAATTTCTTGTTTTTAAACCAAAAAATGTAATGTTCGAAAATTTGAACTTAATTTTGAAATTGAAAATTTTTAACTTTTTAACAGTTTTCAAATGTTAAATTAATTTTGGCAATTTTATACTAAAAATTTCCGTTTTTAGACCAAAAAATTCAATGTTCGAAAATTCGAACTTAATTTCGATATTTGAAATTTCCTAATTTTCAGCAATTTTTGACAATATTATGTGTTCCTGGGATTTATTTGTTCAAATTTCATGTTTTTAAACCCAAAATTTCAATTTTCGAAAATTCGAACTTAATTTCGAAATTAAAAATTTTGCAATTTCCTTCAAATTTTTCCTCATAACAGATTTTCTGCTATTAAGTAAAAAATAATTAAAATTTTTAAGCATTTAAGCCTAAAAATTCTATGCTCGAAAATTCGAACTTTATTTCGAAATTGAAAATTTCTCAATTTTTAACAGTTTTTGAGTGTATTTTGTGTTTTCAGTTATTTATTATATAAAAATTTGTATTTTCAAAACAAAAATTCCATATTCGAAAATTCGAACTTAATTTCGAAATTGAAAAATTTTAAAATTTTATAATTTTTTAACAGTTTTCAACTATATCTTGCATTTATTTACAAAATTTTGTATTTTAAGCTCATAAATTCCATGTTCGAAAATTTCGAAAATAGTTTTCGTAAAAATTTTCAATAATTTTTTGAGAAAATCTTAAGAAAACTTGTTTTTTTTTTTTTTTTTTTTTTTTAATTTTGCAATAAAGTTTTGGATTTTCAAACTTTAACCATGAGTTTGGGTTAATGACTGTTGTTATTGTTTTTCTGCCATCGATGCACCCATTGTTGTATTTTTTATCAACACTCTATAATTTTAGTTCCTTGACACTCTATGCTAATTTATCGCTTTAAGTTGTTTATTTATAAAGCAATTTTTTTTTCATATATTTTTCATAGTTTAAACTCTTCTTTTTTTAACATAAAACGTTGAAAGTTTACTATCGTTTCGTTGGGTAGCAAGAACAAAAATATAGTTTATTTTTAGAGTTTGTTAAGTGGCTTTGTGTAGAGACAGAGAACTTTACAACAGACCCACAATTGATTGTATGTTTTAGTATTATTATTATTATCATCATCATTAGAAATGCAATTGTGCATTCTAAACAATGCAATGAACTTTTTTTCTTTGTTTTTTTCTTTTATTCGTTAAAGGCTGTTGGTATAAAGTCATAGATAATAAAAAAGCTTAATAAATATTAAAAAAATGAACAATAAAATAATAAAAAATTATAGAAAATGAAAACAAAATTCTGTAATAAAGAAAGAAATGTTTTATAGTCCTACCGTAACAAAAGAAAAAATGTTTTTTTTTTGTTTATAAAAATTATGATTAAAACACTATTTCCTTGAAATAGAGAATTAAATCATCACATTTATATCGTTTTGTGATATATTTCATGTTTTCAGGCCAAAAAGTTGATATTTTCTTAAAAAACTTCTAAATCTGAAAAGTTGTGAAAAGTTTTCTTTGTTTTTGGAAATGGTGTACTGATAACATAAACGAATAATAAAAATTAGAAAAACTTATTAAAAACCAACAATAAATAATTTTATATTAATAAAATTGAAGTCTGGCAAAAAATGATAATAATAGATTAGGAAAAAAGTGAAATAAACAAAACCTAATCTTAAGTTTTTTTCTTTTCAAAACCCCACAACAAGTAAATAATCAAACACTTTTTAAGGCCATTTCAACTTATAGACAGTGCAAAAACAAAATTTATAAAAATAATAAACAAAATAATAAATAATAGATTCACAAAACAAATTTTGACAGTATTAAGCAAATAATGAAAGCTACAGTACTTTTATACAGTACCACTCCCAAACTATAAGGGGGGCCCTATTACCACATACTTACATGAACGAGTAGAATTGATTGTAATTTTCCTTTTTGAAATGATGGCATACGATATTGGACAAGAAATCTAGAACATTTTAGCTTAATTTTGATATCGAAATGCGTTTTCAATAGGAAAGTTTATTCGATCATGTCTAAGGTAATACGGCCCTCAGTACTTTTTTGTATACAAAATAATCTTTACGAGTAGAGATTTCAAAATAAGACATTTAATTTATTTTGAATGAACTAAAATGAAATGAACTTTTTTCCATGTGCGTCATTCGCCATCAGCTGAAATGTTATGATGGTGATGCTCTTGATCATGATGATGTTGATGATGGCCTACTATACTTTCCAGGCATGGAAAATTGAAATTTTGAAATAGTACTAACTTATAACAAAAATAGTACGTTAAAGGTTTGAAAGTACTAAACTAACTTTCCCCTAGACTAGACTATAAACTAGACTATAGACTAGACTATAAACTTGACTATAGATTAGACTATAGACTATAGACTAGACTATAGACTAGACTATAGACTAGACTATAGACTAGACTATAGACTAGACTATAGACTAGACTATAGACTAGACTATAGACTAGACTAGACTATAGACTAGACTATAGACTAGACTATAGACTAGACTATAGACTAGACTATAGACTAGACTATAGACTAGACTATAGACTAGACTATAGACTAGACTATAGACTAGACTATAGACCAGACTATAGACTAGACTATAGACTAGACTATAGACTAGACTATAGACTAGACTATAGACTAGACTATAGACTAGACTATAGACTAGACTATAGACTAGACTATAGACTAGACTATAGACTAGACTATAGACTAGACTAGACTATAGACTAGACTATAGACTAGACTAGACTAGACTATAGACTAGACTATAGACTAGACTATAGACTAGACTATAGACTAGAATAGACTAGACTATAGACTAGACTATAGACTAGACTATAGACTAGACTATAGACTGGACTATAGACTAGACTATAGACTAGACTATAGACTAGACTATAGACTAGACTATAGACTAGACTATAGACTAGACTATAGACCAGACTATAGACTAGACTATAGACTATAGACTAGACTATAGACTAGACTAGACAATAGACTAGACTATAGACTAGACTAGACTAGACTATAGACTAGACTATAGACTAGACTATACTATAGACTAGACTATAGACTAGACTATAGACTAGACTATAGACTAGACTATAGACTAGACTATAGACTAGACTATAGACTAGACTATAGACTAGACTATAGACTAGACTATAGAGTAGACTATAGACTAGACTATAGACTAGACTATAGATTAGACTATAGACTAGACTATAGGCTAGACTATAGACTAGACTATAGACTAGACTATAGACTAGACTATAGACTAGACTATAGACTATAGACTAGACCATAGACTAGACTATAGACTAGACTATAGACTAGACTATAGACTAGACTATAGACTAGACTATAGACTAGACTATAGACTAGACTATAGACTAGACTATAGACTAGACTATAGACTAGACTATAGACTAGACTATAGACTAGACTATAGACTAGGCTATAGACTAGACTATAGACTAGACTATAGACTAGGCTATAGACTAGACTATAGACTAGACTATAGACTAGACTATAGACTAGACTAGACTATAGACTAGACTATAGACTAGACTATAGACTAGACTATAGACTAGACTATAGACTAGACTATAGACTAGACTATAGACTAGACTATAGACTAGACTATAGACTAGACTATAGACTAGACTATAGACTAGACTATAGACTAGACTATAGACTAGACTATAGACTAGACTATAGACTAGACTATAGACTAGACTATAGACTAGACTATAGACTAGACTATAGACTAGACCATAGACTAGACTATAGACTAGACTATAGACTAGACTATAGACTAGACTATAGACTAGACTATAGACTAGACTATAGACTAGACTATAGACTAGACTATAGACTAGACTATAGACTAGACTATAGACTAGACTATAGACTAGACTATAGACTAGACTATAGACTAGACTATAGACTAGACTATAGACTAGACTATAGACTAGACTATAGACTAGACTATAGACTAGACTATAGACTAGACTATAGACTAGACTATAGACTAGACTATAGACTAGACTATACTAGACTATAGACTGGACTAGACTGGACTATAGACTGGACTATAGACTAGACTATAGACTATCAGGGTGTACAGCGGTATTTATTCGGAATTAAAAAGTACTTAACTACTTAATTTTCCATGTCTGATATTTCCACTTGTTGGTTGGTTTATCACTCTGTTCTTTTTTTTGTCTGCCTTGTCTTGTCTATCTGTCTGTCTATCTATCTGTTCGATTTTAACATGTCATGTTCTTATATTTTATTTCTTAAAAATTTCTTATTGAAACGTAATAATTTTTCTTTATAAATAAATCGATGAAAAATATTGTAAAATTTTAAACAAAATTTATACTTTCTTTTGTTTTAATATAAATGGGAAATTTTTCCAAATAACACGCCAAACAATTTGTTTAAATATTGTTCTACATTTGAATATTCTACAAAATGTTAGACATTTATAATTAATTTTCTTTGTGTTAGAAATTTAAGAAAAAGCGGTCAAAAAAACTATAAATTTTAAATTGTTTTAATTATTATTATTTCTATTTCAATAGTCTATAATTTTAAAAATTAATTTAATTGAAATTTTTTAAATTTTTAGAAAAGCGTGTATATTTTTTTGCAAAGTTCAATGATTTGTAAAATGAAAAAAAAAAATAAAATAAAATTGTGAAAAAAATTCAACGAAATTTATGAACTTTTTGTTCCCAAAATTATGTATTTTGTTTACTTTTGCGTTTTTGAAATTAAAATTTCATTAATTTATCAATCAAAAATGATTATTTTTAATAATTTATTAAAAAAAAAATTTATGAAAATTTTTCCATTTTTGTAATTTCGAATACTTTTTTTTCGTATATTGCTTTATATTTCAAGAAATTATTAAATATTTCGAAAAGTTGTAAAATTTGTGCATTTTGCTAATTTCGAAATTAAGTTTGAATTTTTCGAAATTGTTAATTATTCTCAATTTCTGTAAATTTAAGCTGTTTGTAGATTTTATATAATAAAATAATAAAAAAATTTCTTATAATTCAGGAAGTTTGCCAAAAAATGTTCAAAACTGGAAATGTTTCATTTTTGAAAAGAAGCCAATATTTTTAAACTCTTTCGAGTTCAATACCTTTTTATCTTTTATTATTTTTTTGCTAATTAAGGCGAACAAAACATTTGTTAAAATAATTTATTGTTTCATAATCTTGTAATTACAATTCTTAATTTATTTTTACATTAAACATTTTATATAACCCACCATCAATATCAATACCATCCATACATCCAACCACCCCAACCACACACAGTTTTAGTTTTAAACGATGGCGATCACACAAGAATTATATTTACAATAAAAAAAAACACATTCAATTGCATTTATACATATTTTTATTTTATTTATTTTTTTCTTTTTTTTGTATAGAGAAAATAAAAATAAATAAAATAAAATAAATGTATCTTATTTCAATTGTAATAATATTAATTTAAAACTGCGCAGTATTTTTCCTTTTTTTTTCATAGCAAAAAACATTACTACAATAATAACAGAAAAAAAGTTTAAATAAATATATAAAAAATGCATAACAAATGGCAAAAAAAAAACAACACATTTTAAATGAACATTTAAACTGATGGAGGTTAAAATGTCCAGTTAATGTAAATTTTCAAATTGTTATATAAAAGTATATCTTTATCTTTAGATTAATGAAGAAAAACATAAATTATTGTTTTTGTAACAAGAACATTCATCTTTTAAGGTTTTTGATCTTGTTTTTTTAAATACATACTATGTATTTATATTTTTTATTAAAAAAAATTTAATCTTTTGTTTTCACTTTCTTAAAATACATGACCGCATTTTTAGGTAGATAAATTAATCAAATTTAAAACCAAAATATGTTTTTAATATGTTATACATATGGGCATTTCCATAGCGCGGTAGTTTATAGCCGATTGTGTAGTCCGTAGTCTAGTATATATGTAGTCTACAGTATAGTCTATAGTATAGTCTATAGTGTAGTCTATAGTATAGTCTATTATCTAGTCTATAGTCTAGGCTAGACTATCGGCTATAGTCTAGCCTATAGCCTATTGTCCAATCTATAGTCTAGTCCATAGTCTAATCCATAGTATTGTCCATAGTCTAGTCTATAGTCTAGTCCATAGTCTAGTCTATAGTCTAGTCTATAGTCTAGTCTATAGTCTAGTCTATAGTCTAGTCTATAGTCTAGTCTATAGTCTAGTCTATAGTCTAGTCTATAGTCTAGTCTATAGTCTAGTCTATAGTCTAGTCTATAGTCTAGTCTATAGTCTAGTCTATAGTCTAGTCTATAGTCTAGTCTATAGTCTAGTCTATAGTCTAGTCTATAGTCTAGTCTATAGTCTAGTCTATAGTCTAGTCTATAGTCTAGTCTATAGTCTAGTCTATAGTCTAGTCTAGTCTAGTCTATAGTCTAGTCTATAGTCTAGTCTATAGTCTAGTCTAGTCTATAGTCTAGTCTATAGTCTAGTCTATAGTCTAGTCTATAGTCTAGTCTATAGTCCAGTCTATAGTCCAGTCTAGTCTAGTCTAGTCTAGTCAATAGTCTAGTCTAGTCTATAGTCTAGTCTAGTCTATAGTCTAGTCTAGTCTATAGTCTAGCCTATAGTCTAGTCTGTAGTCTAGTCTGTAGTCTAGTCTATAGTCTAGTCTATAGTCTAGTCTATAGTCTAGTCTATAGTCTAGTCTATAGTCTAGTCTATAGTCTAGTCTATAGTCTAGTCTATAGTCTAGTCTATAGTCTAGTCTATAGTCTAGTCCATAGTCTAATCCATAGTATTGTCCATAGTCTAGTCTATAGTCTAGTCCATAGTCTAGTCTATAGTCTAGTCTATAGTCTAGTCTATAGTCTAGTCTATAGTCTAGTCTATAGTCTAGTCTATAGTCTAGTCTATAGTCTAGTCTATAGTCTGGTCTATAGTCTGGTCTAAGTCTATTCTATAATCTAGTCTATAGCCTAATCAATAGTCTAGTCTATAGACTATTTTCTAGTCTATAGTTAAGAACAAAATGCAAAAGTTTTTCGCATGGAAATGCCCATATATTTAGAGGTTGAAAAGGGAATCGTTTGTTTTTGTTTACATTTCTTTGTTTGTTTTGATTTTTTGACAAAAGCGTGACCATCAAATTTAGAATAAGGAGTGGGTGTTTAGTTAATTTTTCCATTGATTATAATGCGTATAATTTGTTTTTATTAACACAACATGATAACTAATTTGTTTCCCTATTTGTTGTTTTTATCTAATTCCAGGTGGCCATAATGAACTTACACGCTATAGCAGCGAAGATGTATCGGGCAATGAATCTAGTGAGGCTTTAAAAATGACCGAAACTGAGCGTCAAGCCAATTTCAATCGCCATAAGGAGGAGATGCAAAAGAAAAGACGTAAAAAGAAGCGTACCTCTTCATCTCTACACTCGTCTACATTTCAAGGTAGAGAAACTTGCAACAACCCTTTTATATTATAGTGATTCTAATTTCCTTTTTTTTTTTTTTCTCACAGAGTTATATAAACTTACCGGCGAGATATTGGGCGAAGGCGCTTATGCTTCGGTCCAGACGTGTGTTAACATCTACACCGATTTAGAGTATGCTGTCAAGGTGATTGATAAAATTCCCGGTCATGCCCGCGCTCGCGTTTTTCGCGAAGTGGAAACATTCCATCATTGTCAGGGTCATCCTGGTATTTTGCAATTGATTGAATTTTTCGAAGATGATGAAAAGTTTTATTTAGTTTTTGAGAAAATCAACGGTGGTCCTCTGTTGACTCGCATTCAGGAGCATATTTGTTTTTCGGAACATGAGGCTGCTCAGATTATTAAGGAAATCGCTTCTGGTTTGGATTTCCTACATAAGAAGGGTATAGCTCATCGTGATCTCAAGCCAGAGAATATTTTATGCGTTTATCCGGATAAATTGTGTCCGATTAAGATATGTGATTTTGATTTGGGTTCTGGCATTAAATTCACCACGGATATATCATCGCCAGCGGCAACGCCACAGCTATTGACACCGGTAAGTGGAGGAAATAAGAGAAAAAAACAAATCTCAATTTACTAAATAAATAAATCTTTCTTTTGTTATCTTGTTTTAGGTTGGCAGTGCTGAATTTATGGCCCCCGAGGTGGTCGATCTATTTGTCGGCGAAGCCAATTACTATGACAAACGTTGTGATTTATGGTCCTTGGGTGTTATAGCCTATATATTGTTATGTGGTTATCCACCATTTTCGGGTAATTGTGAACAGGATTGTGGCTGGAATCGTGGTGAAAACTGTCGCACTTGTCAGGAACTTTTATTTGAGTCTATACAAGAAGGTAGGCGGAATTAGAAACAAATTTGTATTGAAAAAATTCTAATAATTTTTCAATTTACCAGGACATTTTTGTTTCCCCGAACCTGAATGGGATGATATCAGCGAAGAGGCCAAAGATTTGATACGCGGCCTATTGATTAAGGAGGCACCTAAGCGTTTAAGTGCTGAGGCGGTATTAAATCATCCCTGGATAAAAGTATCCGAACATGAACCTTTAGATAGTAAGAGAATGGAAAATAGACGTAAAGCTTTAAGGACACCAGGAAATATAAGACGGTTAGTAAGAAATTTAAATGTTAAATTTAAAGAAGTCAAATTTTAAAAATATTTTTTTTAATTTTGTAGCAATCAATCGGCACGTGAAATTTCACAATTTGCTGAATCTGCTATGGCTGTGAAGCGTGTTATATTACAACATTTCTCCATGCGCTACGACTATATGAAAGAACGTCCTAATATTTATCAACCCTCTCAAAATGGGGTTGATCCAAATCCTGATTTTTCTAGCTTTAAGAAAAATCGTTCTACTAATTCCAAATCCTTGTTGGCGGGCGGCCCTGCCAGTCGCAATCGTTCAACTTATGGACGTCCCAGTACTATAAGTACTAGACAATCAATTAATAAATATGGCAGCATTAATGGCGGAATAGGAGGAGGAGGAGGAGCAGGCGGTAATGGAGTAGCTGGCGGCCCTGGTGGCAGTACACGCAGCGGCTCTTCGGTGTTTAATACTTCAGCAGGATCACGTTCTGGTGGCTTTTCCATTTTAAATGTCCACGATGAAGACGAAGATGATGAAGTATTGGAAAATTTCGGTCGTTTAGATGTGAATCAAGAAGAGGAGCGCAACGATTGGCGTTCATACTATAATGGTGATGAAGAAGATGAGGAGGACGAGGAGGAATATCGTACCAATTGGCGTGATCTAGATGATTATGATTACGATAATGAAGGTGATGAAGATGAGGAAGAAGATACCTATCATCAACAAAACTCCTCATTTGTGGCTCCTGAACCAGAAATCCACTTGGTGGAGGGTAATGGTGTTTACAAAAGTTCTTGGATTAACGATTCCGATGATGAATATAATCCAGATTATGAGGAAAATGAAAAATATCAACGCAATTATGTAGGCGATGAAGAAGATGATTACGATGATGATGAGGAGGAAGAAGATGAAGTGGATTATGCCAAGGAAGAAGTTGTTTATGACGATAAAGAACTAGAAGTTGATGATAAAAATGAAAACAAAACTAACGAAATATTGGAAAGTATTAGTGATTTAAAGGCAATGCTACCTGATGTAATTGATGAGACTGGTAATAAACATAAAATTGATCAAATCAATGAAAATGATAAGGATAATCTTAATGATAATGATGAAGAAGAAAAACCAACTAAAGAGAAAGTTAATGATGAAGATAATGAAGATGTTAAGATAAAGGATAAGAAAGATGAAGAAGCTTTTAAGGAGCAAAACGATGCCGTACCACTTAATGTACCTAGCATTAATGTAATTAAATGCCCACCACAAGAAATTTATGCTAAAGATGATGATGATGATGATGATAACGAAGAAAAAGAAGAAATGAAGAAAACTAAAGTCTATACAGCTCCTACCCAAGCTTCTATCTTAAAGTCCCCCAATAAGCAACAGCAGCCTTTAATACAAGAACGTAAATCACCTCTTAATCAAACACGCACGGTTTATTTTGCTACTGATAACAATAAGGAACCACAAGAAGACTTTGATGAAGAGGAAGAGGAGGAAGATGAAGATGAAAAACAAGATGTTTTCAAAAAGCCTTTTCTCTATAACAATTACTCCAAACGGCAAAGGCAATATTCGAAGTATCAACAGCAGCAGCAACAGGATATACACAAGCGCTATATTTCGAACAATTTGAAACAGCAACAACAACAACAACATCAGCAACAACCCATAGAAAATTGGCGTCAACGTAATAATCAACAAATACCAGAGCAACAACAACAGCAAAATTTAAACCATATTAACAACTCCAATAATATAAAAAATTTCAAAAACTTAGACAATCAATCATATCGTAAATATCGTCCCAATAATGCTGCCAATTACTATGGCAATCCGAATCGTAATTATTTGGGCAGTTTCTCACACAGTGGTACACAACAACAACAACAGCCGATACAGGCACCACAACAGCAGCAACAACAACGTAGCAATCCATATATGATGCCCAATTTTTGTCATAATAATAACAATAGCAATCGCCATAATAGTGGTGGTAGTAGTGGCGGTACACCTCCTTCGGATAATGAGCAGCAACACTACTCCTCTTTTAAAACATCTCCCGAAATACGCAACTGGCGCAATGATTGCATCTATTCTTCGGTGCGCAATTGTAATATGCAACGCAACTCGCCCACCCAGCAAATGTATCAGCAGCGCAAGTGTTTCTCTCAGCAACCCCAAATGCAGCCTTTGTATCGTGTTAATCCTCAGCGTATAGGTTCGGGACGTTTCCCCTCTAATACTACCAATAATATGGATTATAATGGTACTCCCTTAAGCATTGGTCTCTCACCACCCAGTGAAAGTTTGTTGCTACAACGACGCTTGCAACGTATGAATAATACAAATGTTGCCCCTGCTCCCACTCATTATCATCAGCAATTGCAACGCAATGGCAACGATTTGTTAATTAATAATTCCAATGAATATTGCCAACAACAGGCTACCGCCAGTGGCTAAAAAGAGAACAACATTTTGTTTTATGTTGCTCCCCCTTGTCCCTTACTTTCCTCCCCCTAAAAAAAAAACTTAAGAAATAATAGATTTTTCTTTTCTAAAAATCTAAACAAAATTTCCGAATTAATTTTTTTTTCTACCACAAAATTTTTTTGTTTTAATTTTTTATAAACAAATCTTTAAAAAAAGTTTTTCTTACTTTAAACTTATTTTTTGTTCTAATTTTTTGAAAATTTTTTTAATTTAATTTTCTTTAACTTCCTCTCTTTCTCTCTCTATCTAAAACAAAACAATACTTTAAAAAAAGGAGTTTTTTAAAAAAAGAAAAGCTTTAATATGTGAAAAGCTTTTGTTAAAATATCTTTAAGAAAAAAAAATCATAAAAAGAAGTTAAAAAAGCTCTTGTTTTAAAAAGCTTTAATTGAAATAATGTTTCTATTGTTTAGAAAGAAAACAAAAACAATTGCTATACTATATATACAAAAACAAATACAATATATTTTGTCGAATAAAAATGTTACGAAAAAAAAGAATGATAACCAAAAAAATGAAAAAAAAAAGAAAACCGAAAAAAATCCTGTTTTATTATTTTTGTTTTAAATTTATTTCATTCATTCATTTCTCATGCGGGTGGCATATTTTCAAAATCATCACATTTTCATTACGAATAGATACATTAAACTCATTAAAGTTTTTGTTTAATTTAATAAATTAAGTTCAACTACAAAATGTTTTTCTTTTTTTGCCTAAATTTTCTCTCTCTTATACAAATAAGGCTTTTAATTGTCAAATAAAAGCTGAACATTTGTCTTTATGTTGTGTGTCACACCCCTATCACCCCCATGTTAAAACTAAAACCAAATGATGGCTAAAGCTTGAAGAATTTTATTAACAAGTAAAGCTTTTTTAAAAGCTTTAACACCATACTTTCTCTCTCTTTGTAATTGGCTTTTTTTAAGGTTTTATGTTTGCATGTTCATTTGAAAATCAAGGTTTCTTCTTTATATTCGACAGAAGCATAGAAAAGCTTTTAAACAAATACGCAAAAAGAGCTTATAAAGAAACACAAAAGCTTTTCACAGAAAGTTTTTTAAAAGTAGCAAATTTTTGAATCTCTTTGCATTAGTTCCTAAATTTTGATTAGAATTACAAATGCTGGATCATATAGGAAGTTTTTAGTTTTAATTTCTTATTTTTGCTATAAAAGACATAAGACTTTGTCTATTAAAATGAGCTTTAATTATTAAAGTTTAAGGAAGATTTATTTCTAAATCTGCAATTAAGCAAAAAGTATCAAACTTATCTTTGCCATAAAAGACTTCTAAAGTATCTAAATGATTAGATTTAAGCTAAACAAACGGTAGCTATAATTAAAGGAAAAGCTTTAAAGCTTAAGTAATAAGTTATTAAAAAAATAAAGCTTTTTTCTTAAAGCTTGGAATTTTCTAAAAGTATAAAAACGTTTTTTTATAAAGAAACTTCAACGAGATTCTCTCTGAGATCAGATTTTCAAAAGCTTTATCTAGAAAAACGTTTTTTCGATAAGTTTTTAAGAAAAGTTAAAAAAGCTCTAAAGATTTTTAAACAGTTTTTCTTTACTATTAAAAAAAGCTTTTATTATTTTTTTTAAGAAAAATCCTTTTAAAATTCAGTTTTTGGAGGAAGCTTTTTGCAATGGAGCTTTTATTAAAAAAGCTTAAAAAAAGCTTCTTCCAAAGGAGCTTTTATAAAAACTCTTAAAGAAATAGCTTTTTCCAAAAGGAATTTTTATAAAAAATCTTAAAGAAAAAGCTTTTTTAAAGCAGCTTTTTGGAAAAACTTTCTAAAAGAGCTTCTTGTAAAAAAGCTTTTTCTAAAGGATCTTATTGTAAAAAAGCTTTTTCTAAAGGAGCTTTTTAAAAAAGTTTTATTCTAAAGGAGCTTTTTGAAAAAAGCTTTTCTTAAATGAGTTTTTTTTGAAGGAAACTCTTTCAAACAAATTTTTCTTAAAGTAGCTTTTCGCAAAGACTTTAAGATATAGGAATTTTTGAAAAAAATACACGTAAGCTTTTTTTACAGGACCTGGAACAAGGCTTTTTTAAAGAAAATATTTTTAAAAATCTGAAAAAAAGAACTCTCAAAAGAGCTTTTCGAAAATAACTTTCAAAAAAGCTTTTTCTAAAAGAGTATTTTATACTTGAAAACAAAAAAAAAATATTTTTGAAAAAAAAAAAATTAAAAAAGCTTTTTTGAAAAGTTAAACTATTTGTTAAAATTTTAACTAAAAAACCAAAACAGCTTTTTTATTTATTTTAAATTATAAATTGTTTTTGTGCTTGGAAACATTCGATAAAAGTATTTATAAATATTCTTGAATTTTCAAGTTTTTACATAAAAAAGCTTTATTCTACAAAAATATAAAACGTAGTGTTTTCTTCTACTTATTACGTTTATATAAACAATTAAAAGTTAAGGCAATACAATTACATAAATCCAGCATTTTAACTCCTTTTTTTAAATCTTGTATTTTTAAAATTATTATTTAAACAAAATTTATAAAATCTATAAAAAACAATTAATTATTAATAAAATTTATTTCAAAATTATATATTCATTCTTGTAAGCCATAAATTATTATTTCAATTTTATTATTATTTGCTTTAATAACACATACAATCTATTATCATTATATAATTTTAAAATAATTATGAAACTCTATTTTTTTTTTTTTTTCTACAAAATCATAATTTGTTTTTATTATCCAAAGAAATTAAGAAAATTTCTATTAAAAAAAAACAAAAAAAATTATTTTCCCCTTAAAATATTATTGTTAAAAAGAAGCAAATATTGTAAAAAACACCCACCCAATTTAAACAAAAAATCATGTTAAATTGTTTCTCTTTTTGAAGGAAAACTAACTCAAGTTTTTCCATTTTAAAAATTTGTTTAATTTATTCAATCAAACTATGTAATAAGCATTACCGACCTACTTTTGGTTATTTTTTTTTTATTAAACAATTAAATTTGCAAATTATTCTTAACAACCAACACAACCTATTATCAAGATTTCTAAATTAAACTTATAAGAGAAAAAATCAAGAAAAATAATAACAAAGTGAATAAAACTAAACAAGAAAACAATGTAAAACATAAGTTTAAAACTACTTTTTGTTAAAATTAAGTGATTGATTAATGTGATGTTATTATAAAAAAACAAACAAATCTTTAAAGTAACAAAAACAAATTCAACTATATAAGATCATATTGTCATTATAATAAAAATAAACTTTGTTTTCTTTATATAAAAACAAAAGAAAAGAAGAAATATATCGAAAAAGAAATTCCTGAACTCAAATAAAAAACACTTATGTTATTTAATTATATCTATTAAAGCAATTTGTTGTTTAACAAATTGAAAAATTTTGTTAAAATGTTTTGTAAAATCCAAAGCATAAACATTTGGTTCTGTTTTTATACGAGAAAAAGTTTTTAATTGTTACTGAAAAGAGGACTCCTTTTTCCATTTATTTTTAGGGTTTAGTTTTAGCTGTTAAGTTTTTTTGTATTCTTGCAAAAGCTTAATGGAAACTGGTCTCAATTTTGGTATTATTTCTAATAATTTATGTTAATTTTTCTAATTTAGCTTTTTGTTTTCTCCAGATAGCATTTTAACAGGCTATTTCAAATAAAAGTTTTTTAAGAAAAGCTTTTAAAGATAAAACTTTAAAAGTGCTTAAAAAAAGTATTTTTAAGATGTTTTTTAAGTACGACTTTTTATAGAAAGAGCTTTTTAAGGAAAAGCTTTACAAATATTATGCCTTCTAAGAAAAAGCTTTTCAAATATCAAGTTTTTTGTTGGAACACCTTTTTTCAATCGCGGAAACTTAATTGAATTGCAGAAAAAAGGTGAATTTAAGCTTTAAAAAAACTTTGTATATAAAGAGTTTTTAATAAAAAGCTTAAAATAACTTTTTTAATAAAAAACTTATAAAAGTTTTTTAAATAAAATAAAATAAAAAAGCTCTAAAGATTTTTAGTTTTTCTTTACTATTAAAAAAAGCTTTTATTATTTTTTTGAAGAATAAACCTTTTGATATTCAGTTTTTTGCTGAAGCTTTTTGTAATGGAGCTTTTATAAACAAACGCTTAAAGAAACCGTTTTTTACAAAGGAGTTTTTTTTATAAAAAAGCTTAAAGCTTTTTTCAAAGGAGTTTTTTTTATAAAAAAGCTTAAAGCTTTTTTCAAAGGAGTTTTCTGAAAGAGCTTTTTCCAAAGAAACGTTTATTAAAAAAAACTTATCGTAAGGAACTTTTTGCAAAAATATTTTTTTAAAAGGAAGTTTTTGAAAAAATAGCTTTTTTCTAAAAAAAATTTGAAAAATGTTTTTTCTAATGGCAAAAAGCTTTTTGTAAAGAAGCTTTTAAAAAAGATGTTTTATTTTAAAGCAGCTTTTGGGGAAAAAATATTTTTTTAAAGATAAAGGAGCTTTTTGAAACAAGCTTTTCTTAAGAAGCTTTTGGAAAAATGAGTTTTTTTGAAGAAAAAATGTGAAATTAATCTTTAAAAAAACTTTAAATTAAGAGCTTTAAAAAAGCTTTTTTATAAAGAGCCTTTTTAATAAAAAGCTTAAAAAAACTTATAAAAACTTTTTAAATAAAATGCTAATAAAAGCTTTTCAAATAAAAAGCTAATCAAAACTTTTTAAATAAAAAGCTAATAAAAACTTTTTAAAAAACTAATAAAAAGTTTTTTTTTAAATAAAAAGCTTATAAAAAAGTTTTAAAAAACCTCAGATAAAGTTTTTTTTAGAAAAAAATGTTTTTAAAGAAATGCTCAAAAAAGCTTTTAAAAAAACTTTTTACAGAAAAAAGGCTAAGAAAAGGTTTTTAAAAAAACTCAAAAAGCTTTTAGTTTTTAAGAAAATTTTAGATAAAGTTTTTTTTAATAAAAATGCAGTTCATTGAAATATCTTTTTATAGAACAAGGTTTTCAAAGATGAAGCTTTGTATAGAAAAAGCTTTTCAAGGCTTACAAAAAGAGGTATTCAGTGAAAAAGCTTTTTATAGAAAAAAACGATTTCTTAAAGAGAAAGCTTAAACCAATTTTCTTTTACAGATAAGCTGAAAAAGTCTTTTAAAAAGTGTCATACAAAAAGCTTTTTTAAGTTTTCAAAAACTGCTTTTTATAAAAAAGCTTCTTATAGAAAAGTGTTTTAAAGATTACAGCAACTGCATTAGAAAAAGACGATTGATTTCTCTCTCTTTTTTGAGAGAAGATCTTTTCTTGAAAAAGCTTTTTAAACAAATGGTTTTTATATAAAAAACTTGAAATATTTATTTTCAAAATTTATTCAAAGAAAGAGCTTTTTTTAGAAAGGGGTTTTCGACAAAAAGCTTTTAAAATAATAAGTTTTTATATAAAAATATTTTCCAAGAAAAAACTTTGTTATAGAAAGTATTTTAAGAAAAATTTTAAAAAAGTTTTAGCTTTTCAAAGAAAAAGCTTTTTTATAGAAAGAAAAAAGAAATTTTTAAAAAAGCTTTTTCAAAAAAATTAATTCCAAAATACATAACACATTAAAAAGGTGAAGCTTTTTTAAGGGAGTAGAAATAATTTTTTGTAAGAAAACCGTTAAAGAAAAAAGCTTTTTATAGAAAATAGCAATTTAATGAAGAAAATAGCCATCAAATGTCAGTTTTATTGAAAATTAAACCAAATTGGACCCAATAATTTTAAAAAGCTTGTGATGAATAGAAAGCTGTTTAATATTAATAATCTCAAATTGAGTCTGGTTTCTGTTAATTTTTTTGTATATTTTGGAAAAACAATAGGTTTTTCAATGAATACAATAAAATGCAGTAAATTTGCTGCTAAGAGTAATGATGATAAAACCGGGGGTTCATACTGCAAACCCTAATATCTAAATCTATTTAAAAAGCTCTTTGAATTAATTGTTTAAAATATTTATAAATTTATAAGAAAAAACACAACAACTAACAAAACTCTACTACATATTTTTTATACTAATTATAAAGAAGGAAAAATTTAACGAAAGTAATAAGGAAAATCCTTAAAGGAAAGTTAAAACGAGAAAGAGTAAAGTTAAGTTGAAATTTAAGTTTATATAAATGAATATACTTTTAAAAGCAACAGCATCTTTTTAACAAAACAAAAAGTAAAGAAATTAGTTTAAAACTAATAAACAACACTTAAGAAAGGCAAAAGTGAAAAACATAAATTATAAAAAAATTACTCACATTTACTCCTCTAATGTCTCGTATTTGCAGTAAGAAAACAAACATTTAAAAAATATTAATTAGAGGCTTTAATTTGTACTTTGTTATTTCTCTCTTTTTTTTATAAAAAAAACTCTCTGTTTTTCAAACTTTATATTCTATATGAAACAAGAAAATAGAAAAAGAGAGTTGTATATTAAACTTGTGATATGGTGCTTTTTTCTAATCTAATTTTAAAAAAACATTATGTTTCCATTTTTTACAAAAAAGCACAAAAAATTTGTTAAAAAAATATTAATAAAAACACTGAAAAAAAGTAAAGACCTCAAGTATAAAAAGAAAAATTGTGAAAAAAAAACTAATAAAATCTATAAAGAATAGAATTGTGCCATGGTTAAAGAAAAACTTTTTAAAAGTTTATTTTATTCCAAGAAATGTACTAAAAATCATTCTTAAAAGAACTTTTTTTAGAAAAAGGAAAAAAGCCTAAAAAATTAACAACAAGTCCCTTTTATAAAACAAGGACTGTTAGTAAAGGCAGTGATTTTTTTCTCTAAAAATGTGGCAATATTTAACTGCTTTTATTAAGGTTCTTAAAATTTATTATTTAACTCGTAATTTAAAGTTATTAACTTTTAAAAAAACTTCCACTTTCTTAAGAAATTAAAAACAAATAATTCCTCCATAAATTAAATATGAAAAACTAAGCTTAAATACCGTTTCATAAAGGAAAATCTAAGATTTTCCTCCAGAAACTCTAATTAGAAGAATTATTAACTCGGTCAACTGTGATATGAAGCAAAGAAAAGGGATCTTTTAAAATCATCCACTTTCATTCCCTTCAAAAGCAATTAGTTAAGAATTGCATTATATTTAACCTAAAGAATGGTCTGAATGGTCCTTCGAACCCTAAATGATTAGTGTTAAAATCTTTATCAAGTTGTAGTCTTTTGTTAACATCAATGATTTAAACATATATATGAAACTAAACACAATTTGAAGCCGAAAAAAACTATAAACTCAAAATGGCCCTTCGAACCTGAAACACAATTTTTAGGGAAAATAGTACTAGGGACACAATTTTAAGCAGGAAAAGCATTAAACATAAAATGGTCCTTCAAAACTCAATCTGATGCAGAAAAAGTCTTAAACATAAATCAACAAAAATCACAAAATTAACATAAAATCACAAATTTAAACATAATTTGAAGCATAATAGTCCTAGCAGAATAAGTCTTAAACATAAAATGGTCCTTCGAACCTTAAAAACAATTCGAAATATAAAAAGTCTTAAACGTAAAATGGTCCTTCGAACCGTTAACACTATTTGAAGCAAAAGAGGATTTAAACTTAAAATGATTCTTCAAAACTTAAGCACAATTTGAAGCAGAATAGTCCTAGCAGAACAAATCTTAAACATAAAATGGTCCTTCGTACCTTTAACTCAATTTGAAGCAGAAAAGGGTTTAAACCTTTAACTCAATGCGAAGCAAAATAGTCCTTGCAGAAAAAGTCTTAAACATAAAATGGTCCTTCGAACCTTTAAAACAATTCGAAGTATAAAAAGTCTTAAACGTAAAATGGTCCTTCGAATCTTTAACACTATTTGAAGCAAAAGAGGATTTGAACTTAAAATGGTTCTTCAAAACTGAAGCACAATTTGAAGCAGAATAGTCCTAGCAGAAAAAGTCTTTAACAGAAAATGGTCTTTCGAACCTTAAACACAATGGTCCTTCGAACCTTTAACACAATTTGAAGCAGAAAAGGTTTTAGTTAAATTTTTAACTCTTCTAAACAGTTGACTGAGTATAAAATTCTTCTTTAAATTCTTAAAAGAAATCACTACAATAAAAAAGCCAACCATTATTAAAAAAAAACTTTAAATGTATTTATTAAGTTAAGTTTAATTTCTTATTAATTTTTAATACAAATCAAAAAATATATATATTTATAAAACTACAACAACACATTACCCTAAAATAAACTATAAAACTTTAAAAATTTTAAACTTAATCGCCCCTAAGAAACCAAAAACCAACTACAACTCCATACAAAACGAACAAAACTCAAAACGTTTCGTAGCGAAACTGCAATTTCTAATTTTGTTTTTGTTTAACAAAAAGAATATTCTATTAAATGAAAAAAAAAAAGTTGTTTTGTTTGTTTAGAATTAAAAAAAAAGATCTTATAAAGTGTGTTAAAAAAAAACAGTAAACAAATTATTAAAAATATTTATTAACAATTTTAAGTTGCTTTAACAATATTGGAAAATAATTTTTGTTTAAATTTTGAGTTTTCTAACTCCAAAAATTTTTACTTCATTAAAAGAACAAACATTTTAAGATCTTAAACAAACAAATGTTTGAAACGTTATAAAATAAAAACACAAAAAAAAACATTAAAAATTAAAATAAAATATCTATAAAAACAAACACAAAAAAATATATATTGTTTTATACCTTAAAAATTATATGGATAAAAAAGAAAAGAAAAGTAAAATAAAAGGAAAAGAAAAGGAAGAAAGAACTATGTTGGGCAGCAAGTATAAGAAGTTATAAAATATATGAAAAAACAACAAAAAAAAAACTCAATAAAGTAAAAAAATATTAAAAAAAAAGAAATTTGTTTTATTCTGTAGGATCAAATGAAAACAATAATATAAAACAATAAATTAAATAAGAGGGCGTGGCAGTAGAAGGAAAACCTGCAGACTAATAAATAGCTGAATAAGAATTATATTATATGCAGAAAATTTCGTTTTAATATTTTAAATAGTTTAGAAGTTCTAGGCCTTTAAAGACAAAATAAAGTTTTTGGTTTTTAGCAAATATCTCTTAAGTTTTACAAGAATTTCTAAAGAAATTTGTCACACATATAAAGAAGAAAAAGAGCTTTCGATTTATGATTAAAAGTGATTTGCCACGCCCACTTTTCTACCAAATTAATGTAATCAAAGATTAAATCAATAATATTATAAAGTGGGCGTGGCAGTTGGTAGAAAATTTGCTAATCATCTGAAAGCTGAATTAGACTTCATTAATGTAAAGAAAATTTCGTTTTAATATCTGTAGTAATATAGGAGTTATAGGCTTTTAAAGAATACTATTAGCACCTCATCGCCCACTTTTTTGATAAAAAAGCTTTTTTGTGTTTAGGCAATATATCTTAAGTTTTACAAGATTTCCTAAAGAAATTTGTCTTACATATAAAGAAGAACAAAAGCTATCGATTTACAGACAAAATTGTTTGCCACGCCCACTTTTCTACAAAATACAAGCGTTTGAAAAATAAATCTACAAAATTATAAAGTGGGCGTGGCAGTTGGAGGAAAAATTAACAAAATCAAAAAGCCGAATTTGAACTCTATCATAAACAGAAAATTTCGTTTCAATATCTTAAATATGTAGTTTAGAAGTTCTAGCTTGTTAAAGAAAACTATAAACAGCACACTGCCTACTTTTATAGAGCCTTAAAACAATTTTGATTAAATTAAAATAACTGCCTTAATTTTAGAGATATGAAACTAAAATTTTATACGAACATAAATTAAGATATAAGCTTTCATTTCTAGTAAAAATAATTTAATAACGAATAACCACAGAGAAATTATTCAAGTTTGAAGTATATATGTACATAATACTCAAAGTGGGCGTGGCATATAAGCTCAAACATGCGATTTTCAAAAAGACCAATTCCTATTCTACCATATAGAAAAACTTTCATTCAAATATCTGCTCTAGTTTAGGAGTTATAGCGTTTTGAAGAAAACTATTAGCAGGAATCCACCTACTGCACGATTTTGTTCTCCTAGTAATTCATAAAAATTTTAGAAATTTCAAAAATTGCAAAAATGTGGTTAAAAGCAATTTTTTGTTTTTGAGGGATAACTCCTAAGTTTTAGAAGATTTTTTGATGAAATTTGGCATACATATAAAGTAGAAATTGGGCTTTTGATTAGTAAACCGAAAATTTTGCCACGCCCACTTTTCTAACATCTACAACAGTTTAAACTTTAAATTGGATATTAAACAAGTGGGCGTGGCAGTTGGAGAAAAATTTGCTAGCCATCAAAAAGCTGAGTTTGTAATCTATCACATACAGAAAATTTCAGTATAATATCTCTACAACCAAAGGAGTTATTTGAATTTAAAAATTACCTTTCATTGCCTTAATAAAAGTGGGCGGTAATAGCTGACAGTTTTCTTTAATAGGCTATAACTCTTAAACTACTTAAGATATTTTAGTGAAATTTTCTTTATATAATAGAGTTCGAATTCGGCTTTATGATTTTAAGCAATTTTTATTACTAATGCCACGCCCTCTATTTAAAATTTTCAATTTTGTTTTTTAAACTCTTCAATGCTATAACTGTCGGAACTTAAGTTATTACTCTACTCCCTTAAAATAAAACAAAATAATTTTGTTTATTTTTTTCTAAATTATAATTTGTTTATTTTAATTTATAGTTTACAATATAATTTTACAAATTCTTTAGTTTTGTTTTGTTTTAACATTTAAATAGATATTTATAATTTAAAATATTAACTAACTTAATACAATGTTTGTTTTGTTATAAACATATTTTAGTTAAAGGTAATTTTATTTATTTATAAACTATACATAACTTAATAATTAAGTTTGTTGTTGTTTGTTTTCAGTTATAGTTTGGTTTAGTTTAAAAATGTCTTCTATAAAATACATAAAAATATAACAAAATGTGATAATTGATAAAAATATAAAATTAAAAACAATTTGCGACATTTCACATTGATTTACAAATAAATTTTACACACAAATTGATATGACTTACGAACTAATAAAAACAGTTTTAACTTTTAGCATCATCATCAACATAGAATATTATTACACATTTTTTTTTTATATTTTTTAAAAATAAATTACAAACTTAATTTAGTAATTCATAAAAATAATTACTTTTTTTTAATAAAATTATTATAATTCTTTGTTATTATTTATCTATTTAATGTATAAACAATGTAATTTAACTATTTACGTATAGAATTCAACTTAAATGATTCCTGCTTATTGACTTCGTTAGTCCTTGGAAGAATCTGTAGTAGGTGAAGACTTTGGACTTAAATTATCATCTGAAGCAGATGTTGCTGGAGGTGGTGGTGATATGGAACGTTTTCGGTTGGTTGGTGGTGAAGGTGAATGATTTCGATGAGATGGTGGTGAAGGTGATTGATTTCTTCTGGTGGGTGGTGGTGTTGGATGTATTTTATGTTGTATATTTTCCATTTCTAATGTCAGAGCAATTGTCTGAATTCGATAGAGCTGAATCCATTGAGGTGACTGTCATATTGACCTGTTTATCACTGCAATCCTGGGGCAACAGTAGAGGCCGTTCTACAGCCGATTTTTCCACATCGTTGGGATCACTGTCTTTTAATTGATTTTGCACAACGAAACTGTTGCTATTGATGTCTTCCGATGGCTTTGCGCAACTGGAAAGAGAGAAGGTAAGGGAAATTTTATTTTTTATGGAGGACAAAACTGAATTAGTTAGGAAACGACTAGGCTAAAGATTAGATTAAATAGACTAGGCATAGACCAGACTATAGACTAGACTATAGACTAGATTATAGACTAGACTATAGACTAGCCTATAGGACTAGACTATAGACTAGACTATAGACTAGACCTATAGACTAGACTATAGACTAGACTATACGACTAGACTATAGGACTAGACTATAGACTAGACTATAGACTAGACTATAGACTAGACTATAGACTAGACTATAGACTAGACTATAGACTAGACTATAGACTAGACTATAGACTAGACTATAGACTAGACTATAGACTAGACTATAGACTAGACTATAGACTAGACTATAGACTAGACTATAGACTAGACTATAGACTAGACTATAGACTAGACTATAGACTAGACTATAGACTAGACTATAGACTAGACTATAGACTAGACTATAGACTAGACTATAGACTAGACTATAGACTAGACTATAGACTAGACTATAGACTAGACTATAGACTAGACTATAGACTAGACTATAGACTAGACTATAGACTAGACTATAGACTAGACTATAGACTAGACTATAGACTAGACTATAGACTAGACTATAGACTAGACTATAGACTAGACTATAGACTAGACTATAGACTAGACTATAGACTAGACTATAGACTAGACTATAGACTAGACTATAGACTAGACTATAGACCTATAGACTAGAACTATAGACTAGATAGACTACTATGACTAAGACTAAGAACTAGACTATAGACTAGACTATAGACTAGAATTATAGGACTAGACTATAATAGACTAATAGACTAGAATAGACTAGACTATAGACTAGACTATAGACTAACTATAGACTAGATATGACTAGACTATAGCTAGACTACGGACCTAGACTAGCTATAGACTAGACTATAGACTAGACTATAGACTAGACTATAGACTAGACTAGACTATAGACTAGACTATAGACTAGACTATAGACTAGACTATAGACTAGACTATAGACTAGACTATAGACTAGACTAGACTATAGACTAGACTATAGACTAGACTATAGACTAGACTATATAGTTTAGACTACAAACTATACTGTAGATTAGACTATAGATAAAATGTAGAGTAGACTATAGACTAGACTATAGATAAGACTATAGACTTGAGTATAGACTAGACTAACTCATAGTACTAAATCAGTTTCACAATTATCTAAAGAAACTAAAAAATTAAAATTCTTACCTCTTTAAGACCAACCACACCCACTAAACGGCCATTTTGGTGACATAGGCATGATTGATGCCGACCATAGAGAACAGGGAATGAACTTTGAGTATGGAAGTACGTTCGACCAATTGAAATGGCGATGGATCGATATGTACATTGGCTTTTTCCAAATCAATAGGCTTTTGCATTTCTTCCATTTCCCATTTCTTTTGATCTTCCGGTGACATATCGATGACACGTTCTCGAGGCTAAAAAGTTAGATAATAAGAAAATAATATGAATAGGGTAATATAAATCCCCTAAAAGGGATAAAAAGTTAAAGTTATAACAGCTCTGTGAAAATATTTGTAATAACTTCAACTTTAAATCCCTGAAACTTTGTTATTAAGTCAAATCTTTTGTAGAACCCACATACCAATCTAACTTTTTTAATACTGCTTTTATAGGACTATATAACAATTTTACACATTATATACATACAGTTTGTTTTAAATGAATGACAGTAGAAAAAGAGAGAGAGAAAAAAAGAAAGAAAGAGAAGACAAAATATACATTAAAATGTGTGATCTACATAAAAACCAGAACCATTAATATAAATAAAATAATTAGTTAAAACAAAACAATTTCAACAGCATTTCTCAAAGCACCTACCATAGCATCATCATGGCACTTTAAATCTTGACTTCCCATCAAACTCTTTTCCTTTTCAAACTGCAGCATGCATTTAGGGGAAAAAAGCAAAGTTTTAAAAACAAAACCTACCATTTTTTCACATTTTTCAATATCAATTTTAAACAAATTCTTCTACTCCACCTACCTCCTCTAGAGGCTTTTCGGTACCACCTTTTTCCTTATTAGTCAAATGTATATCAGTTTTACTTTCATTTACATTTTCATTCTCTTTTTCTAAATTCCCTTTTTCATTAACTATTTCCAAGGCTCCCCTATGATTGGGCATTTGTTGTGTAGGCTTGGCCTCATCCAATTGTTGAGCTTGTTTCAGAATAGTTTTCAGATTATCATGTTTCTTTAGAATTGTTTTAATCGAAGGTTTATTGATCTGATTCTCTTTTGTATTCTCTAATACTTTAGCGTCAAATTCTGCCTCTGAAAGATTGTGATAGTAAGCATCTTTACTAATTTTGCGATTTTTCAATATTGATCTTAAGGGCTGCAATTCGACTGTAGTTTCGGTAGGAATTTCTTCGTTTGCAGTATTGAGCTTTTTATTTTTGGCATTTGTTTTACTTTGATCGTGAATTCTTCTCCATTTGGAAGTGAAAGATTTGGTGGTGGTTAAATGATTTAAATGGAGTTTTTCTTGTTGTTTCGGCTGAGTACCGCCAGGTACTTGCTTGCAAATATTTGATTTTGCAATTAAAATTTTCAATAAATAACATTAATTAATGCATCGGAGGAATGAAATAATGAGTACTAAATCATTTTCTGTGGAACATTTTTAGTACTACAGAAAATTTCTAGTATTAAAGGTTCTTCCATAGAAATGGACTAGAACTGAACTAGGACTGAACTAAAACTGAACTAGAACTAAACTCGAACTGAACTAGAACTGAACTAAACTGAACTAGAACTGAACTAGAACTGAACTAGAACTGAACTAGAACTGAACTAGAACTGAACTAGAACTGAACTAGAACTGAACTAGAACTGAACTAGAACTGAACTAGAACTGACTAGAACTGAACTAGGAACTTGAACTAGAACTGAACTAGAACTGAAACTAGAAACTGAACTAGAAACTGAACTAGAAATGAAATAGAACTGAACTAGAAACGAACTAGAACTGAACTAGAACTGAACTAGAACTGAACTAGAAGCTGAAACTAAGAACGGAACTAGAACTGAACTAGACTGAACTAGAACTGAACTAGAATGAAATAGAATGACGAGAACTGACTAGAACTGAAACTAAGAACTTGAAACTAGAACTGAACTAGACTGACTGAACTGAACTAGAACTGAACTAGAACTGAACTAGAACTGAACTAGAACTGAACTAAATGAACTGAACTGAACTAGACCTGAACTAAGAACTGAACGAGAACTGAACTAGAACTGAACTAGAACTGAACTAGAACTGAACTAGAACTGAACTAGAACTGAACTAAACTGAACTAGAACTGAACTAGAACTGAACTGAACTAGAACTGAACTAGAACTGAACTAGAACTGAACTAGAACTGAACTAGAACTGAACTAGAACTGAACTAGAACTGAACTAGAACTGAACTAGAACTGAACTAGAACTGAACTAGAACTGAACTAGAACTGAACTAGAACTGAACTAGAACTGAACTAGAACTGAACTAGAACTGAACTAGAACTGAACTAGAACTGAACTAGAACTGAACTAGAACTGAACTAGAACTGAACTAGAACTGAACTAGAACTGAACTAGAACTGAACTAGAACTGAACTAGAACTGAACTAGAACTGACTAGAACTGAACTAGAACTGAACTAGAACTGAACTAGAACTGAACTAGAACTGAACTAGAACTGAACTAGAACTGAACTAGAACTGAACTAGAACTGAACTAGAACTGAACTAGAACTGAACTAGAACTGAACTAGAACTGAACTAAACTGAACTAGAACTGAACTAGAACTGAACTAGAACTGAACTAGAACTGAACTAGAACTGAACTAGAACTGAACTAGAACTGAACTAGAACTGAACTAGAACTGAACTGAACTGAACTAGAACTGAACTAGAACTGAACTAGAACTGAACTAGAACTGAACTAGAACTGAACTAGAACTGAACTAGAACTGAACTAGAACTGAACTAGAACTGAACTAGAACTGAACTAGAACTGAACTAGAACTGAACTAGAACTGAACTAGAACTGAACTAGAACTGAACTAGAACTGAACTAGAACTGAACTAGAACTGAACTAGAACTGAACTAGAACTGAACTAGAACTGAACTAGAACTGAACTAGAACTGAACTAGAACTGAACTAGAACTGAACTAGAACTGAACTAGAACTGAACTAGAACTGAACTAGAACTAGAACTGAACTAGAATTGAACTAAAACTGAACTAAAACTGAACTAAACTAGAACTGATCTTGAACTGAACTAAGTTTCTTTTATTGATTAAAAAATTAAATGTTAAAAGGGTAACATGCAGTTTATTTCTAAAACAATTACCATAGATTCAGTTGTAATATCTGATCCCTCAGATGAGCTTTGTGCTTGCTTTATAATTATTATTAAAAAGAAGTTTTATTAATATTTAAACAAAACACAAATTTGAATAAAAAGAGAAATATTTAAAAAGTTATTAAAAATATCAACAAAAATCATGCAAAACCACAACCAAAAGCAAACAAAAAAATAAATAAATAAAAATTTAAAGCATTACAAAACTTACCAATTGAACTTTTTTCGATATGCCCGGTGTACTTGGTGTCCTATGCACCGACGGAGTACCCGGTGTCATATCGCCCGCACTAGTGGCGGCCGATATATTGCCCGCATCTCCTGCGGCCGGTTGAACATCTTGCAAGGTGGTTGATTTCTTAAATATCGCCTCAAAGGCATTGCGTATGCGGTATTCGGTACCAGTTATTGTGGTATATGGCGTTATGTTGGGACTGTGTAATGAGGTAGGTGCGAAGGCTTTAAGATTAAAGGAATTTGTCTTTTTTAAAATCGATTTGCGAGGCTGTAAAGTATTATTTAAAGATTCTTGTTTCTTTTTGGGCGGTAACATTTCATCGTTGGCTATTTGACGCAAACTAATAATATCGGGAGCAGGCAGCACCTCAAAACGTGAGGGACGTCTCATTTTTTGTTCAGCTTCAAGTTTCTTGCGCTCCTCTTCGCGGGCTCTTTCCTCGGCTTCCTTATGCCATTTTTGTGCCATTTCCATGCGTTTCTCGCGGCCAATATGTTTCTCTATCATTTTAATGAGTTCATAACGTTGTACGGAACCCAGTAAGATCATATTATCTGGATTATCTACCAAGGGCAGGGAACGTAAGGTTTTATTGGCTTTTAAAACTTCTTTGAGTTTTTGATATGTAATATTCTGCCAGATGTACTTGACATCACGCACCATGAAATCTTCTACATATATGCTGTACATGCCCGAGGAAGAGGGCAATAAATCGGGCAGATAGGGCAATTTTTTAATTAAAATAATGCTATCATACATGGACGGTTGCAGAAGAGCAGCTATGGCATTGGAAATTAGCACAGCTATCATAACAGGCACCACATGAGTTATCTGACCAGTCATTTCGAACACTATCACCGCTACAGAAACGGTATGGGTAACAGCTCCTGAGAAAGCGGCTGCCCCCACAACAGCATAACCCCCTGGGATTATAGGTGAAAGACGGCCACCATAGCGCACACCTGAGGGGAACCACAGATGCATACTTTCACCTATTAAACGTCCCAGACCGGCACCAATTTTGAACACGGGAATAAAAATACCCGAGGGCACTGGTATGGTGGAAGCCACAATGGAAAATAGAAACTGAGAGAATAAGATAGGTTTTAGTTGATTGAAGAAATTGAAATATTTGAGGTTATAATTACCGTGAATAGCACATAACAGGATAAGTTGATGAAAACATTTGTGTAGGGTGTCATCCAATGCGTGACAATGGCTGCCTGTTCCACCGTTAAATAATCCTGACTCCAAGTAAAATTGCTAAACAATTGTGTGACCTGTTCGTGAGTGCCCAATTCACCGGCAATAAATTGTCCGGTGCCCAATGGAAAGGATAGAGTTGAAACCAATAAAGCCAAGAAACCGGGATATAAAAAGCGACTGTAAAATGAAATTGGAGGAATAAAAGATAAATTTTGATCTATAATTTTTTATAAAAAATTTTTAGTACTGATTTTTTTTAAGGAAATTTTTTAGAATTAATTTTTCATATAGAAAAATTTTTAGTACTAAATTTTTTAGTACTAAATGTTTTTCTGTAGAAAATTTTTAGTACCAAAGTTTTTCTATAGAAAATTTTTAGTACTAAAATTTTTTCTATAGAAAATTTTTAGTACTAAATTTTTTTAAATCGAAAATTTTCAGTACTAAAAAGCTTTTTTTTATAAGCTATAGAAAATTTTTAGCACTAAAAGAGTTTTTACAGAAAATTTTTAGTACTAAAAGTTTTTCTATAGAAGAGTTTTAGTACTAAAAGTTTTTTTATAGAACATTTTTAGTACTAAAAGTTTTTCTATAGAAAAATTTTAGTACTAAATGTTTTTCTGTAGAAAATTTTAGTACTAAAAGTTTTTTATAGAAAATTTTTAGTACTAAAAGTTTTTCTATAGAAAATATTTAGTACTAAATGTTTTTCTGTAGAAAATTTTAGTACTTAAAGTTTTTCTGCAGAACATTTTTAGTACAAAATTTTTAAGTAATTTTTTAGTACAAATATTATTTACAAACAATTTTTAATAAATTTTATTTCTATAGAAATTTTTAGTACAAAATTTTTTACTACGGAAAATTTTAGTACAAAATTTTTTATAGTAAATTTTTGGTACAATACTTTTTTTCTTTAGTTTCAAAGTTTTTAGACCTCTCTAGTACTAAAACTTAATCTTCAGCAAGTTTTAGTACTAAGAGTTTTTTTTTTTAGTAAATTTGAGGATTTTCTAATTCTACTTACTTTTTCTGCAAAAATTTATTCATTTTCTTATTTGAACGCATAAATAACACATAACGGCGATGGACCCAAACATAAGCAGCACCGCCCAAACCACAAACAACACTAAAACATAAAAAAGTGCGAAAATATAAAAAAAATCTTTAGAAAAAAGTACCAACGTATACAAACTTACCCCATTAAAGCGAATACAAATAATTCCTGAGGATCAAAAGGAAATTCGGTGGTGAAATTGGTTAAAAATACCGCACGCACTGTATCGGCATTTTGAAACCAAACGGCCAATAAGCGAAAAACGGTAGCACCACAAACGGCCGCAAAGAAACCACGCCAATAATTGCGCACGGCAAAATAAGTTGTAGTTACTTCTATGCTAAATAAGACACCTTTAATGTAACAAAAAAGATGTTTAGTACAAAGAAAACTTCATGGAAATTCTGAACTCACCTCCTACGGGTGCTGCAAAACAAGCGCCCACACCCACCGCACAGGCGGCTGCCAACATTTCTGAATTACGCGATTCATTTTCATAGATACCTTGGAATGATGTTACTAGCTTACTTAATAATTGTGCTACAATACTTGCTATATGTACGAATGGACCCTAGAAGTTTAATGGAATGTTTGATGAGTTATTCACGTACGTAATCATTAACATTTATTGCAGTAAATTATACTTTTTTGAGAGCAAATGTGCAAGAGAATTTACCAATTTCAATACTTACTTCCTTTCCTAATGGCATACCACTGCCCAAAGTTGCCGTTAAACCAACAATTTTGGCCACTAATGTTTTAAATGTTAAATATTCTTTTAGGGCCACACCACGTAAAATTGTTTTCATTTCGGGTATACCGGAACCTAGTTAACAGAAAATTGGATTGGATATTTTACAAGTTTAACATGAACAATAAAAAAAACCTTTAAAACTAAATCAAAACAATTGCATGCAATTTGTTAGTAGGCTTAATAATAAATTCCGGGGCATACTTTTAGGCTTATGAATAAATAGAAAAATAACGTTTGTAATTCCTGTAAATTTCATATTACTGAAAATGTAATGATGTTTTAGTGGCAACAATGTATGGCATCATTGTTTAAAGTTTGAAACAGTGATGTCAATCTTGCGGCTAAACATTTGTTTTGTTGCAATATTACAGCGTTTAAGAATGTTATTCAACTTATATTATAAAGTATAGCTAAAAGTAATTAATAAATTTAAATTTCCAAGGGTTAGTAAGTTAGTTTATTGTATAAATTGTTCGATTTAACAGTTCTGAAAATATATATTTAAATGTGTAAATAATTTTATGGTAATATGTAGATTCGTCATTTAGGTTTCGGAATGGTTCGTTTTAAGAGATTATTTATATTGGAACGAAACGTGTAAATGTACATTTTATAAACAATTGTGCATTTTTAAACTTTATCTCGAAAACTATTAATCCAGATTTGAATTCATTGCTGCTCAATCCTTAAGAAATGTTATACATACATATATACCTTTTTATATATACATAGTTCTTAAATCCAATAATATTTGGCCTAATTTGAAATCAACCATGGTGGCCATATTACGTTTATTTGTATTATTAATTTATGGCAACTCTGCGTTACAGAGGTGATTTTTTACAGTCTATTTATAATTTAGTTTGAACAATTCTTTTCAATAATAATTCCAAAATATTAGTAATTTGAAATATGCATAACCATTAAAGTAAAGTAAGTAAGTAAAAAAATTTAGTAATTTATAAATTTGTTAAAAAAGAAAAACAAATATGATTAGATTAAAAACAAAACTAAAATTTTAACAAAAAAAAAAAACTAATTACAAACAAATCCAAACCAAACTAAATTACTTTACTTAAATGATTTTAAAATAAAAAATAACTAATTTATAAATAAATACAAATAAATTATAGAAAAAATTCCAACTTACCTATACTTTGTGGTGCTATTAAATGTACAAAACCAGCAGAAAATAAAATCAAACAGACGGGCAGGGAAACCCAGGCAAAATATTGAGCTATAGGTTGTGAGGTTAGATCGCGATATAACCAAACACGAGCTAGTTTGTAAAAAAAAAAGAGTTTTCATTAACAATTTACTTTATTTTTTAAGCGACTTTCTTTCTTTTTTACTTACCACTGGTACATATTGAAATGCCCTTGTCCATGACATACGATAGCAGGGCCATTATAATGCCTAATAATGCTAAAAATACCCAATCTTCTCCGAGACGGGCAAATGTATGTTTCCATATCCATGATGTTACTTTAAATGCACGTGATTTGCGTTTACCTAAGAGTTCCTGAAAGTATTTCCCAGTTCTGCTACTTTATAATCAATTTGTTTTAATTTAATTTTTATTTTTTTTTTAATATACACAGAGAGAAAAAATAATTAAAGAAATAAAGAAAGAAATGCTGGTAGCAATAGTATGACATTTAACAGGATAGAAATAAAGCGATTTTAGTAAAAGTTGGTATCGAAAAGTCGATGTTAAAAAAATTCCAAAACTCAACTATTTTGAAATTATAAAAAATAGAAAAATAGACTTTTCATAAATTGCAAAAAGTAGACTTTTCACAGATTGTTAAAATTTGGAAATTTTAGGACAAAATAGTCGACTTCGACAAGTCAATCATTCGAAAGTCTAGTTATAAAGCTATTATAATATAAACAAACTTTATTAGGGCTGCCAGATCGTTTTAAAGAAAAATGTGCTAATTTGGCGACTTTTGTTATCAGAAATTCGAGTTTTCGACTTTTTTCGACAAGTCGAACATTTGAAAGTCTATTTATTATAAAGCTATTAATACAAACAAACTTTAATAGGGCTGCCAGATCATTTTAAAAGAAAAATGTGCTAAATTGGCGACATTTGTTATCAGAAATAATATAAATTTTGTAAGTGATTAGGGTTTTAATAGAGAGGGCTCATTCTAGCGACATTTTTCCAGTTTTTTACTTTTAAATTTAAGAAATTTTGGTTGGAAATCTCAAAAATTTAGAAATCTTTTCTTAATTAGAAATTTTTTAGTAAATAGTGGTAATATTATTGAAAATAAAAGATTATTATTAAAATGATTGATTTTGTGACCCATAACATGTAAACAATGAACAGATGTTGCATTCAAAATCAACTACTGTGAATGAATTGTTCACAGCAAGTTTACGATAACACTTTCCCCTTCGATTGGAATGAAAATTTAAAGGGAATAAAAATTTTACTTCAATTGGCGATAGAGGTGATTGTGTTTCTTCTCGCGAGTGAAAACAAACATAATGCCACTGTGCTGCCAGATAATTTGGCAGAGAAAATAAGCAAATTTAGCGATTTTTATAATAAAAAAGTTCTTTTTAAAAAATAAGTAAATTATTGCTATAGATTATCATACAAACAATGTTTTAAAGAATTAAATTATATTGTGGAAGGTTTTGGGAGTAATAGTTCTCCTCAAAAAATCGCTTTATTTCAACACTGTTTCTATTAAACCACAAACGCAATTGAAATATTTATTTAAAATAAAATAATATTAAACTTAACTAGTAAATATAAACTACTAGAACTAAAAAAAATTCTAATAATTCCTAACTTTTTTATTCTAAAGAAATAAATATCAGCTGTATAAATTTACTTTATAAATGACTTTGAAATAAAAATATAAATATTTAGTTTAAATATTAAGCTAATTTTACAAATAAATATTTAATGCAAGTTTTACTTTAATATTTAAAAAAAAGAAATCTACTACGTCATTTTAATAATGATATTATTTTATATTTATTTTGTATATGTTTACCTTAAAAATATTGTTTACTTATTGTTTATATAATTTTTTAAATATTATTTTTTTTGTTTAATCCAGTGTTTGTTTAAAAGAAAAGTTGTTTATAGTGAAAGAGGGGTAAATAGGAAATTAATAGTATTCTTATTTACAACTTACCTTATTCCTCTGTTTGTCCTCCAATTTTCGTCGTTTTTCAAGTAATTTGAGTTTTCTGGCTTCATCTTTGGCAAATTCTCCTAAATCTTTGGTATAACGGCCATACATCTATATAAAAATTATTGAAAACAATTTATTATTAAATATGTTATTAGAAATGATTATAAAATTAAATAGTTTTCATCAGAAACTATTATCTATTAATAGAAAAATTATTAAAATTTAAGTTGAAAAGAAATTACTTTAGAATTTCTTTTTATAAATTGAAAGTAATAAATTTCTTGTTTTATGAGTTTTCAATATGAACAATATAATAAAAAGGAAAATGTTTTAATAATTTATTGATAATATAGAAAAAGTAAAACCCAGCAAAATGTTTAAACAAGAATTTAAATAAATATTTAAAACTATAGAAGAAAAGCACAGTGTTTTCTTAATAAAGTGTGGCATCCTAAAACTGTGATGCCATACTTGTATTTTCTTACGCTATGCTGCAGTGTTGTTTATTATTATTATTTAAATCTGGCAAATCAAATTCTAGTTATACTATAATCAGCTTAAATAGCTATATAATATTTATATATATATTTTTTTTAAATTTCAAAACTTTATTTAGTAAATCTATACTTATCAATATATCGGGTTAATGAACATTTAAATCACATACATTTCTTTTTGCAAACAAAACTTACTCATTCTCAAACTCGAACATAAAATCACCCAATTGCTTTTTCCCAATTTACTTCTGTTGCTATCAGCATCAAATAGGAACTGAGCAATATTTGTGTTTATGAATTTCTTATAAATATACTACATATGTATGTATGTAGCAGACAGCAGACGTCATTAAATGACATTGAAAAAGATTTTAATTTAAAAATAATTTTGCACATAAAAAAAACTGAAAATCCAGCATATCTTAATTATTTTGTTAAAATCTGCACGAAAACAAGAACATTTGCTGGGTTATGTCCAGACGTATAGTTTCATTCTTGACTCATTTTGAATGGCTATAAATTACTGGTAATTTATTTATATTTAATAGTACTAATACAATAGTTTGATTAGTTTAAAATTACAAGTTTAAATCATTTTAGATTTTTGTTCTAATTTTTTAAATTTAATTGAAGATGAAATAAGTGATGAATTTTTAATTTGTTTAAATTTAAAATATTACTTAAAATATTTTTATTGTAAACAAATTTTTTGTGAAAGACTTCTAAATTTTTCAAAAAAGTCGATAGTCGTAATCCGATTTATAAAACCCAACTGTAGAATACAAGTAGTGTGGCAGCATCGTTTAGCAAATAATGGACTGTTTTAAATTTCTAGTCTATAGTCTAGTCTAGTCTATAGTCTAGTCTAGTCTATAGTCTAGTCTATAGTCTAGTCTAGTCTATAGTCTAGTCTATAGTCTAGTCTATAGTCTAGTCTATAGTCTAGTCTATAGTCTAGTCTATAGTCTAGTCTTTAGTCTAGTCTATAGTCTAGTCTATAGTCTAGTCTATAGTCTAGTCTATAGTCTAGTCTATAGTCTAGTCTATAGTCTAGTCTATAGTCTAGTCTATAGTCTAGTCTATGGTCTAGTCTATAGTCTAGTCTATAGTCTAGTCTATAGTCTAGTCTATAGTCTAGTCTATAGTCTAGTCTATAGTCTAGTCTATAGTCTAGTCTATAGTCTAGTCTATAGTCTAGTCTATAGTCTAGTCTATAGTCTAGTCTATAGTCTAGTCTATAGTCTAGTCTATAGTCTAGTCTATAGTCTAGTCTATAGTCTAGTCTATAGTCTATCTAGTCTATAGTCTAGTCTATAGTCTAGTCTATAGTCTAGTCTATAGTCTAGTCTATAGTCTAGTCTATAGTCTAGTCTATAGTCTAGTCTATAGTCTAGTCTATAGTCTAGTCTATAGTCTAGTCTATAGTCTAGTCTATAGTCTAGTCTATAGTCTAGTCTATAGTCTAGTCTATAGTCTAGTCTATAGTCTAGTCTATAGTCTAGTCTATAGTCTAGTCTAGTCTAGTCTATAGTCTGTATAGTCTAGTCTAGTCTAGTCTATAGTCTAGTCTATAGTCTAGTCTATAGTCTAGTCTATAGTCTAGTCTATAGTCTAGTCTATAGTCTAGTCTATAGTCTAGTCTATAGTCTAGTCTATAGTCTAGTCTATATTCTAGTCTATAGTCTAGTCTATAGTCTAGTCTATAGTCTGTCTATAGTCTAGTCTATAGTCTAGTCTATAGTCTAGTCTATAGTCTAGTCTATAGTCTAGTCTATAGTCTAGTCTATAGTCTAGTCTATAGTCTAGTCTATAGTCTAGTCTATAGTCTAGTCTATAGTCTAGTCTATAGTCTAGTCTATAGTCGATGTCTATAGTCTAGTCTATAGTCTAGTCTATAGTCTAGTCTATAGTCTAGTCTATAGTCTAGTCTATAGTCTGTCTATAGTCTAGTTATAGTCTAGTCTATAGTCTAGTCTATAGTCTAGTCTATAGTCTAGTCTATAGTCTAGTCTATAGTCTAGTCTATAGTCTAGTCTATAGTCTAGTCTATAGTCTAGTCTATAGTCTAGTCTATAGTCTAGTCTATAGTCTAGTCTATAGTCTAGTCTATAGTCTAGTCTATAGTCTAGTCTATAGTCTAGTCTATAGTCTAGTCTATAGTCTTGTCTATAGTCTAGTCTATAGTCTAGTCTATAGTCTAGTCTATAGTCTAGTCTATAGTCTAGTCTATAGTCTAGTCTATGGTCTAGTCTATAGTCTAGTCTATAGTCTAGTCTATAGTCTAGTCTATAGTCTAGTCTATAGTCTAGTCTATAGTCTAGTCTATAGTCTAGTCTATAGTCTAGTCTATAGTCTAGTCTATAGTCTAGTCTATAGTCTAGTCTATAGTCTAGTCTATAGTCTAGTCTATAGTCTAGTCTATAGTCTAGTCTATAGTCTAGTCTATAGTCTTGTCTATAGTCTAGTCTATAGTCTAGTCTATAGTCTAGTCTATAGTCTAGTCTATAGTCTAGTCTATAGTCTAGTCTATAGTCTAGTCTATAGTCTAGTCTATAGTCTAGTCTATAGTCTAGTCTATAGTCTAGTCTATAGTCTAGTCTATAGTCTAGTCTATAGTCTAGTCTATAGTCTAGTCTATAGTCTAGTCTATAGTCTAGTCTATAGTCTAGTCTATAGTCTAGTCTATAGTCTAGTCTATAGTCTAGTCTATAGTCTAGTCTATAGTCTAGTCTATAGTCTAGTCTATAGTCTAGTCTATAGTCTAGTCTATAGTCTAGTCTATAGTCTAGTCTATAGTCTAGTCTATAGTCTAGTCTATAGTCTAGTCTATAGTCTAGTCTATAGTCTAGTCTATAGTCTAGTCTATAGTCTAGTCTATAGTCTAGTCTATAGTCTAGTCCTATAGTCTAGTCTATAGTCTAGTCTATAGTCTATAGTCTAGTCTATAGTCTAGTCTATAGTCTAGTCTATAGTCCAGTATATAGTCTAGTCTATAGTCTAGTCTATAGTCTAGTCTATAGTCTAGTCTATAGTCTACAGTCTATTATATAGTCTAGTATTAACATACTACATATAGTCCATGCCTGAGATATGTAGATAGAAAATATTCGTAGACATGGTGAAAGACTTGTTAATGCTAGCAGAGAGCCATACAATGAAAATCACTATAAGTCTTCACAAAGTAGTACCGAATGGCATTTTCGAATAGATTAGGACCCAAATTATGTGGGATGTGCTTATTTCCTTAAATATTTAATAATATGAAATATTTAAATATGAACTAGACTATAGTCTAGTCTATAGTCTAGCCTATAGTCTAGTCTATAGTCTAGTCTATAGTCTAGTCTATAGTCTAGTCTATAGTCTAGTCTATAGTCTAGTCTGTAGTCTAGTCAATAGTCTAGTCTATAGTCTAGTCTATAGTCTAGTCTATAGTCTAGTCTATAGTCTAGTCTATAGTCTAGTCTATAGTCTAGTCTATAGTCTAGTCTATAGTCTAGTCTATAGTCTAGTCTATAGTCTAGTCTATAGTCTAGTCTATAGTCTAGTCTAGTCTATAGTCTAGTCTAGTCTATAGTCTAGTCTATAGTCTAGTCTAGCCTATAGGCTAGACTAGTCTAGTCTAGCCTATAGGCTAGTCTATAGTCTAGTCTAGCCTATAGGCTAGTCTATAGTCTAGTCTAGTCTATAGTCTAGTCTAGTCTATAGTCTAGTCTAGCCTATAGGCTAGTCTATAGTCTAGTCTAGCCTATAGGCTAGTCTATAGTCTAGTCTATAGTCTAGTCTACAGTCTATTATATAGTCTAGTATTTACATACTACATATAGTCCATGCCTGAGATATGTAGATAGAAAATATTCGTAGACATGGTGAACGACTTGTTAATGCTAGCAGAGAGCCATACAGTGAAAATCACTATAAGTCTTCACAAAGTAGTACCGAATGGCATTTTCGAATAGATTAGGACCCAAATTATGTGGGATGTGCTTATTTCCTTAAATATTTAATAATATGAACGGCTAATTTGGGCAAATAATTAAACCGATTCTGTTTACTCTATATCTAAAATTATTTCCCAAACTGTTTTATTTGATTTTTGAACATTTATGCAAAAAGAAAAATAAACTAAAATGAAAACAAATTAGCATTTTATGCATTTTAATTTTGAAATGTGGACAAAACAAAAGCCCCTCAAAAACAACAACAATCATAATAAATAAGAAAAACCAAAAACAAAAAAAAACACACACACACACAAAACAATTAAAAAATAGCAAAATATAGGAAAAATACGTAAATAAATAAAATATTTAAAAATAGTTCAGTTTTATAAAATAATGTTTAAATAAGTAGTAGATAGGAGGAGAAAGAGAAAGAAAAACACACACAAGAAGTGAACAAGTGACGTTTTAATTGTTATTGTTTTAAAACAACAAAAAAACACATGTGTAAATAACAGTACTTATATATAAACAAACAAAATGGCAAATTATTATTGCGTTTTTTTCGACAATGTAAATTTTAGCAGGAGGAAGGTTTTATTTTGTGGCAATTATAGACCCAATTAAAAGTTTTAATAGACGGTATTTTATTAAAGAAATACAAATGATTACATACATACAGTGTCAATATTAAATATGTATTTCCTTTCATTAGCTAAGTAAATAATATGGTTTTTAATACATTTTTATTAAGTAAATAGATTGTTGATTATTATGAATCAAGGAAATTTGTCTGAAGGGAAAAATATTGAAAATTTTTTTATTAAATTTAAATTTTATTATTTTATTTGCAGATTTGTATTTGTAATTTTGTTTATTAAGTGCGTTTGTTTTGTTATTGGCCTTTGTAATTTGTTTATTTTAAAATTTTGTTTAGTTTAAGGTCTTTTTTTCAGAAAATAATTGTTTACTTGTAAAAGTAGTCATTAATAAGATACTAGAGCGTATAATTAATATGAATTATTGTTAAGTATACGTCTACATTGAGTGGTATTAATATGGTGGATTTTTAAGAAAAGAAATCGAAAGAAATTTTTTTTTTTCAGATTTTTAAGGTCAGGTTATTCCGAGTGTAATATTTAATATGTAAAATCAGAAAACTTAAGTTTATTTCAATTTATTTCCCACTTCATATTTATATTTATCATTTTCTAATAAGAATTCATGAATGAAACATATTTTAGCACCTTAAGCGTTTTTTTTTTTTGCCAAAACAAAAGTCCGTCAGCGCTGTTTAGAGCTTCGCAGAGTTTGTAAACAACTCACAGTTGCAAAAAGTAGTATTAGTAAGAGTAATGTCAACTCTACATTAATTGTTAAGCTGTTTTAATTAAAATAATATGTAAATATTAATTAATAATATTAATTCTATATTTATTTCATTAACACCTAATTAAACCTCTTTATTATTGTTTTTATTAGCCTGAGTGTGTTTACAAATATTTTAATTTTGCAATTTGTTATTATTTTTAATTCATTTGTCTGTGTGTCCGTCTGTCTGCTTGTTATAGTACAATATTTTTCTTGGCAAAGTTCCTTTTTTCAAAAGTAGACAAGTATTTTTTTTGTCATGATGCATTTTTATATTTGTTTCTTTCGTTTTTGTGTAGCAAAACATGTGAATCTTTCATATATTTATATTTAATTCATAGACCTGATTGTAAATATTTCGTAAATAAAATATTTAGGTTTTTGTTTTTTTTTGTTCTTTTTTCTTATTTGTGATTATTGTTTAAATTTAAAAGGCAACTACGGGGGACATACTCTTGTTCAGAACAGACGTTCAAAAACAGACGTTAGCAATGGCAGTGACATACAAAATAATATAAAAAATAAAATAAAAAGAAAAATAAATAAATAAATTTAAAAATAAAACCAAATGATTTCAAGTATGTATTTTAAGGCATTTATTAAATTTTTATTTATTTGCACTCATTCTCTGCTATTTGTTTTCTAATAGAAATGCTTAAAAAAATTAAATTAATTTAATAAAAATATTTAAGTTTATTAAATTTATTACCGAAAGTGGTTTTGTGGTTTTCTTTTGAAATATATTATTTATTAAAATTAATATTGCTTTGTACTGCAAAAATGTAAAATATAAATAGTAATCCTCAAAGAAAATAAAAAAAAAATCAAAGAAAATAATCAAAATAATAAAAATTATATGCATGTAAATAAAGCTTCATATTAGATTTTAGTGCTATTTGAACTAGAACTGAACTAGAATGAACTAGAACTGAACTAGAACTGAACTAGAACTGAACTAGAACTGAACTAGAACTGAACTAGAACTGAACTAGAACTGAACTAGAACTGAACTAGAACTGAACTAGAACTGAACTAGAACTGAACTAGAACTGAACTAGAACTGAACTAGAACTGAACTGAACTAGAACTGAACTAGAACTGAACTGAACTAGAACTGAACTAGAACTGAACTAGAACTGAACTAGAACTGAACTAGAACTGAACTAGAACTGAACTAGAACTGAACTAGAACTGAACTAGAACTGAACTAGAACTGAACTAGAACTGAACTAGAACTGAACTAGAACTGAACTAGAACTGAACTAGAACTGAACTAGAACTGAACTAGAACTGAACTAGAACTGAACTAGACTGAACTAGAACTGAACTAGAACTGAACTAGAACTGAACTAGAACTAGAACTGAACTAGAACTGAACTAGAACTGAACTAGAACTGAACTAGAACTGAACTAGAACTGAACTAGAACTGAACTAGAACTGAACTAGAACTGAACTAGAACTGAACTAGAACTGAACTAGAAACTGAACTAGAACTGATACTAGAACTGAACTAGAACTGAACTAGAACTGAACTAGAACTGAACTAGAACTGAACTAGAACTGAACTAGACTGAACTAGAACTGAACTAGAACTGAAACTAGAACTGAACTAGAACTGAACTAGAACTGAACTAGAACTGAACTAGAACTGAACTAGAACTGAACCTAGAAACTGAACTAGAAACTGAACTAGAACTGAACTAGAACTGAACTAGAACTGAACTAGAACTGAACTAGAACTGAATCTAGAAACTGAACTAGAACTGAACTAGAACTGAACTAGAACTGAACTAGAAACTGAACTAGAACTGAACTAGAACTGAACTAGAACTGAACTAGAACTGAACCTAGAACTGAACTAGAACTGAACTAGAACTGAACGAACTGAACTAGAACTGAACTAGAACTGAACTAGAACTGAACTAGAACTGAACTAGAACTGAACTAGAACTGAACCAGAACTGAACTAGAACTGAACTAGAACTGAACTAGAACTGAACTAGAACTGAACTAGAACTGAACTAGAACTGAACTAGAACTGAACTAGAAGAACTAAACTGAACTAGAACTGAACTAGAACTGAACTAGAACTGAACTAGAACTGAACTAGAACTGAACTAGAACTGAACTAGAACTGAACTAGAACTGAACTAGAACTGAACTAGAACTGAACTAGAACTGAACTAGAACTGAACTAGAACTGAACTAGAAACTGAGAGAACAAAGATTCCCGGAAATATTGTAATGAAAAACAAATTTCCAAAATTTTGCAAAAGATTTCATAACCTTTGGATCTCTTTATACCTTATGGTATAAAACCTTTTTAAATTAAACTTACATGATAGAAAGCCTCAATTTCGACTTCAACTTGCGTTTTGTACTCATGATAGCTGTCGGAACTAACACGACGTGAATAACCCGATGCGGTGGCATCGTCTAAACGAGCCGCTGATTCCGCAGCTGATATCGACGATGACGAGGCGGTCTGACGTTCTTGTTTCAAATAATCATCACGATTTATTAATAACTCCGGCTCAAAAGCATATTCGCGTATATATTCATCTTCGGATTCTTCAGCGGGTGGTATATTTTTAAACATGAAAATGAACTAGGTTTAAAAAAACCCCCAAAACGAACAGTAAAACTAATAATATAAAGGCGTGCATGTGGTAGAGCAGACTGATGGTTGTTGTTTTGTTGGTCACGCATTTATGCTTGTAGAGCTAAGTCTTGAAGGTTAGAAATTGATTTATTTTCTAGATTTGTTTTAAAACTAGTTAAATTGTTGTAAGGTTTTTCTTTGATTATTTCTTATATAATTTATTTGGTAAAAAAATTATGATTAATTTTTGTATGATGCAGCATAAATGCACCTGGTTTTAACATGCAAAACATGTTTTTTTATAGTTATCTTTTTGAAAAAACCACAATTTTTTATCTGTTTTAGATCTCTTTTTTTGAAAATTTTACATTGTCGTTGTTATAAATTTGTTGTTTTATATAAATTTATTAATATTTTTTGTAAAATTTTGCAATTAAACAAACCCAATTGCTTTTATATGTCACATTAATTTTCATTATTTTATTTTTTTTTTTCTAATTTTTATTATGATCAGCAACTTTTATAGTATAAAAATGTTATTTTTAATTTTAGCACAAATTTCTTAATATTTTAAAAATTTTTTATTTTAAAGCTTAAAATTCATTTTTTTATAAATTTTTTAAGGTTTGACCTTTTAGCTAAAACACTATAGAATTTTCAATGGGATTTAAATTTTTCCAATACATTTTTATTATTGCAATTATTGATTTTTTTTCCAAACTTAACGGGTTTAGTTTAGAATTTATTACATAAAATTTTAAATAAATTTTAGAAACTTAAGCTTCTAATCCATTTTTTTAGTTTGAATTTTTTTTATAAATTTCAACACTTTATTTTTAATTTTTATTACTCCCGTTTTAAAAATTTAATTAATTTTTTTTTTCTCAAATAATTTTTTTGTTCTATGTTCTAATATTTGCGAAAACTTTTAGAAAACTAAAAACATTCGTTGAGCTTTTTCCTCTTGTTGGTGGAAAATTATTATTGAAAAACACAAAAAACCCGAAAAAATTACAAGAACAAAACTCAAGAAGTATTAGACAGAAAATATTAAGAATAAAGAATTATTTCAAATGTTTGTTACTCGTTGTAGTTTATTGTGTTGTCTGTGTTTTGCATTGCAAAAGATTTTTCGTTGAAATAATATTCTTTATTTTTTTCGGTTTTCTTGGTCGTAGATCCCCCTTGAGGGCTAAAAGCGAGTATGTACAAGAAAAAAACAACAAAATGTTTCATTAATACTCGTAAAACATAAATTGTTTTTAAAACAATGTTTTAATAAATTGGTACAGTTCTGATCGATTATTTAGGGCCAGTGTTTCAAATTAATACTAATGTAGTCTGATCTCTAGTACAGCCTGATCTGCTATAAAGTCTAGACTATAGTCTGCTCTATGGTCCAGACTATAGTCTACTCTATAGTCCAGACTATAAACTGCTCTATAGTGTAGACAATAATCTGCTCTATAGTCCAGACTCTGCTCTTTAGTCCAAGCTATAGTCTGCTCTATAGTCCAGACTATAATCTGCTCTATGGCCCAGACTGTCTGCTCAATAGTCCAGACTACAATTTGCTCTATAGTCCAAATTATAGTCTGCTCTATAGTCCAGACTATAGTCTGCTCTATAATCCAGACAATAATCTGCTCTAAAGTTCAGACAATAGTCTGGTCAATAGTCCAGACTATAGGCTGCTCTATAGTCCAGACTATAGTTTGCTCTATCTGCTTTATAGTCCAGACTATAATCCGCCCCATAGTCCAGACTATAGTCTGCTCTATAGTCTGCTCTACAGTTCAGACCATAGTCTGCTCAATAGTCTGGACTATAGTCTGCTCAATAGTCCAGGCTATAGTCGGCTCTATAGACCCGACTATAATCTACTCTATAGTCCAGACTATAATCTGCTCTATAGTCCCGAATATAGTTTGCTCTATAGTTCAGACTATAATCTGCTCTATAGTCGAGATTATAGTCTGCTCTATAAAGCAGTCTATAGTCTGGACTATAGAGTAGACTATAGTCTGGACCATAGAGCAGACTATAGTCTAGACTTTTTTAGTCTGGTCTATAATTCAGACTATAATATGCTATATAGTCCAGACTATAGTCTGTTCTATAGTCCAGACTATAGTCTGTTCTATAGTCCAGACTATAGTCTGTTCTATAGTCCAGACTATAGTCTGTTCTATAGTCCAGACTATAGTCTGTTGTATAGTCCAGACTATAGTCTGTTCTATAGTCCAGACTATAGTCTGTTCTATAGTCCAGACTATAGTCTGTTCTATAGTCCAGACTATAGTCTGTTCTATAGTCCAGACCATAGTCTGTTCTATAGTCCAGACTATAGTCTGTTCTATAGTCCAGACTATAGTCTGTTCAATAGTCCAGACTATAGTCTGTTCAATAGTCCAGACTATAGTCTGTTCTATAGTCCAGACTATAGTCTGCTCTATAGTCTAGACTATAGTTTGCTCTATCTGCTTTATAGTCCAGACTATAATCTGCTCTATAGTCCAGACTATAGTTTGCCCTATCTGCTTTATAGTCCAGACTATAGTCTGCTCTATAGTCCAGACTATAGTCTGTTCAATAGTCCAGACTATAGTCTCCTCTATAGTCCAGACTATAGTCTGTTCTATAGTCCAGACTATAGTCTGTTCTATAGTCCAGACTATAGTCTGTTCTATAGTCCAGACTATAGTCTGTTCTATAGTCCAGACTATAGTCTGTTCTATAGTCCAGACTATAGTCTGTTCAATAGTCCAGACTATAGTCTGTTCAATAGTCCAGACTATAGTCTGTTCTATAGTCCAGACTATAGTCTGCTCTATAGTCCAGACTATAGGCTGCTCTATAGTCCAGACTATAGGCTGCTCTATAGTCCAGACTATAGGCTGCTCTATAGTCCAGACTATAGTTTGCTCTATCTGCTTTATAGTCCAGACTATAATCTGCTCTATAGTCCAGACTATAGTTTGCCCTATCTGCTCTATAGTCCAGACTATAGTCTGTTCAATTGTCCAGACTATAGTCTCCTCTATAGTCCAGACTATAGTCTGCTCTATAGTCCAGACTATAGTCTGCTCTATAGTTCAGACTATAGTCCGCACTATAGTCCAGACTATAGTCTGCTATATAGTCCAGACTATAGTCTGCTATATAGTCCAGATTATAGTCTGCTCTATAGTCGAGACTATATTCTGCTCTATAGTCCAGACTAGAGTCTGTTCCATAGTCCAGACTAAAGTTTCCTCTGAAGTTCAAACTAGAGTCTGTTTCATAGTCCATATTATATAGACTTTTTGAAATTTCCCTCACTGTAAATTTTTACATATCTTTGCAAAAAAAAAAAGCAAAATCTGGTCACCTTAAGAAATAATATAATAATTAAATAAAATAATTTTGTAAAATGAATGAAATGAAAGGAAAAATTTGCCCTTTACCTTCACATTGTTAAGAACTAAAGCTAAAGAAGAACAAAATATAATATTTATTATAAACAATTTTCTACAACTACTACTTATTTTCTTTTTTTAATAATAAGAATAAATAGAAAATATTATTTTGAAAATTTTTAAAAACAAGAAAATAAATAAATAATAATGATTATAATACGATTATAACCATAAAAATTGTATTCTTTGTTTTAATTTCTTTCTTTCATTCTTTTTCAAAATCATTTGTATTGAAAGTGTTAAAAGAATGTGTTGAATATTCAATTCATATATATGTTTTTTTGAAGAATTAGTCTGTGCTTAAAGCTTCTTTTTGGTAGATTGTGTGTGTGTTTTTTTAAAGAGGCAATAATAAACAATAATTTTTGTATTAATACTTTATGAAAAGAAACCTATAGAGGCAATCAAATTTAAATAAAAAAAAAGAAAAAAGTTTGTTTAAGATATAACAATTTATAAACATTTTAAACGAAAAATTTCAATACAAATTTAAAGATAAATATAAATATAATAAGGTGTTAATTGATGACTTTGTATAGTGAAGCAAAGGAAAAAATTGAACTAAATTTATGAATTTTTAATAATTGTTATAAGTTTGAGTTAATGTTAAAAAGTGTTAAAAAAAGGGCCATAGGGCCTTATTCATAACAATTTATTAAAGGTTTATGAAACAAAATTTTCCAACAAAATTTGTTCTACAAACCTTAGATAAATGATTATGAATAATATTAAATAGTCTTAACAAAAATATGCTCCATAGTCCTGACAATAGCCTACTCTATAGTCTTCATAATAGTCTGTTCTATAGCCGAATGTATAGTTTGCTTTATAGTCGAGTCAAAAGTCTGCTGCATTGTCGAGACAATAACCTGCTTTATAGTCGTAAAAATGTATAGTTCTATTGTCTTGAAGATCGTCTGCTCTATAGTCTACTCTATTGTCGAGATAATAATTTGTTCTATAGTCTTGATAATAAACTGCTCTATTATAAAGACAATAGTCTTAACGAGACAATAGTCTGTTCAATAGTAGAGTCTAAAGTCCATAACCGAGGCTATAGTTTGTACTACAGCCAAGAAAATAATCTGCTCTATAATAAAGAATAGTCTATTCGAGACAATAGTCTTTTATATTGTCTAGACAATAGTCTACTATATAGTCGAGGCAACGATACGTAGTCTGTTCTATAGTCTTGATAATAGTCTGTTCTATAGTCTAGACAATAGTCAATCAATAGTCAGTCCCATAGTAAAGGCAATAAATAGTTTAATCGAGTCTATAGTGTATTCCGTAGTCGAGTCTATATTCAAGATAACAGTCTGTTCTATAGTCGAGTAAATAATCAGATCCATAATCGAGATAATACTCTGTTTTATATTCAAGACTAATCTCTAATCTATAGCCAAGACAATATGATTTGTTTATAGTCAAGTCAATAGTCTGATCTATAGTCAAGGCAATGCACTTCTTCATAGTCGTGACACTAGTATGTTCTATAGTCCAGACTATAGTCTGCTCTATAGTTCAGACAACACCCTGCTATATAGTCGAGACAACACCCTGCTTTATAGTCATGACAATAATCTACTTTACAGTCGAGACAGTAGTCTGCTCTATAGCCGAATGTAGAGTCTGGTCTATAGTAGAGACAATAGTCTGTTCCATAATCAAGACTATAGTCTGGTCTATATTAATAACAATAATCTATTCCATAGTCGAGTCAAAAGTCTATTCCATAGTCGAGACAATAGTCAGTTTTATAGTCAATTAAAAGGTCTGTTGTGTAGTCGAGACAATAATCTATTCTACAGCGAAGAGTCTGCTCTATAACCGAGACAATAGTCTGTTCTATATTCAATGAATGCTTTTCTCTAAAGTCGAGACAATAGTCTGCTCTATAGTCGTGACACTAATCTGTTCTATAGTCTTCTTCATATTCGACGCTATAAACTGCTCTATAGTCAAGAAAATAGTCTGCTCTATAGTAAGGACAATAGTCTGTCCTAGAGAGAATAGTATACTCTATAATAGAGGCAATCTTTTGTTCTATAATAGACGGTATTCTCTGCTCTATAGTTCAGACAATATCTGAATTATAGACTATTGACGCATCTTTTATAGACGCGTCAGTATTATAGCCGAGACAATAGTCTGCTGTATAGTCGTAACACTAGTCTGTTCATAGTCGAGGCAATAAACTGCTCTATAGTAAGGACAATAGTCTGTCCTAGAGAGAATAGTCTACTCTTTAATCAAGACAATCGTTTATTCTATAATCAACGGTATTCTCTGCTCTATAGTTCAGACAATATCTGAACCATTCACTATAGTTGAGACAATATTCTGTTGGTCTTGATAATATCATGTCCGACAAGAGACTTTAGTCTTAAACTGAGACTTTAGTAGAGGCATGTTGTAGTTTTATAGTGAAGTCAATAGTTCGTTCTATAGTCCACACTATGGTTGAGACAATAGTTTCATCTATATATAGCTGACACCATAATCTGCTGTATAAACTTGACTATAACTTGTTATGTAGTCGAAGTTATAGTCGGTTCTTTAGTCAAGACTATAGTCCAAACTAAAGTCGGTTCTATAGATTATAATACACTGAAAAATTGTTATATTTGCGCAGGTAAAAAACTTTATTGTCTCAAACAAATTTAAGCACTTTTCTGAGGAAACTTATTTTCAATCGAGAAAGGAAATATTAAAATTGTTCACGATTTTATATATAAAATCTTATTGTTTCACAGTTTTTTCTTTAAAAACACTTTTCTATAAAATTGTAACTTATTTAATGCTTACAGCAGTATCGAGATAACCAAAAGGATCATCATCATCTGATGATGAATCAGAGTCACGACCGTGTTCAGCTGGCGGTGGGCAAGGATAAAATGCTTGCGATTTAATGCGTGGCTGTCGTTGGGCATGTCGCAATTCTTCCTCCATTGATGTTGTACTACTGCGTCGCTGGCGTAACTGATGAATAAATTTCTCAAAATCAGCCCATTCAGAATCGACTTGTTCGACATTTTCTTCACCGAATTCCTCATCATGTATAATGCGTTCAACATGCTTTTGCATGCGATCACGTTCGCGTTCTCTATCGCGTAAATAAACCATATTTTTTGTTTTTTTTTTTACAATAATAATAAAATCAATAATATTGAGCGAGAAATTTTCAATAAATGTTATTGTTTTTTTCTTTTGTTAAATAGGCAATTAACGTTTTTTTTTCTATTGTTTTTTTCTTCTCAGTTTCTCAAAGTAGTTTAAATTAATGTTAAAATAATTGTATCAATTGATGTCGAAATTTTGTCACTTTCAATCATCACCGAGAGGCAAAAAGATACAAAACATTTATTAAATTGTTTTGCTATTAAATATAATAAATTTTCTATGTTTTTTTTTTTTTTTTTCTTTGGTTCCCAGTTAATGGCGTTTTTTCGTTTTTTAATATAAATTTCTTTCTTTAATATATAAATTTTTGTATTAATTTTCTTTCTTTAAAAAATTATTTCGTGTCTCGTTTTTGCTTAAGATATCATTTAAACTTTTCAACGTTTTCAACTCAACTAAATAAATTTCAAGTCATTTGAAATTTTTCTTTAATAAATGAGGTTTAAATTTCAATCACAAATTACTCCCCCTCGTTACCCCCAAAACTGTTTATAAATTGAGCTTTAACTCAAAATTTTCGCACGTAATTTGAGTTGTTCAAATAAAAAGATCTTTAACCCCAAAAGATTTATGTTTTATTCTGTAAGCTACAAATATCTTGATTCTTTGTTTAACTATTTGAAAATGTAAAAAATGAAATAAAGAATAATTTTATAATGAAATTTAAATCTCTAGTATAGAGAAAATTCATAGATCCACATGCCCACAGGCAGGCGTTTAAGTTTGAGTTTGAGCTTAAATAATTTAATTGAGTCAAAAGTGTTATTTCTTGTTATCGTGTGTATCATCTTCTTCCTCTTCTTCTAATCGTACATACTGATATACAATCCCAACCCATCTCATCTCAGTTTCAATTTTAGTTTTTTCTTAATAATTTTCAAATTTACTTTTGTTCATACATGTACATATGTTTACTTAGAGTGTGTTTAAATATGTTTGCTGCCTTTATTGGCGGCCGGTTGATTCTCCTCTTTTATAATATTTATTTTATTTTTATTAAATTCATTAACTTAACCATTTAACGCCTGTGTAAATGCTTGAATAGTTACACTGAGCAAAAAAGTTTATTATTTATGTGTTAATAAACTTCAACGAGAAATGGTTCAAGGACCGATTTATAGTAATATAGAGTATATATAGTTGCCTTTATAATTCTATTTAATGTTTTTTCTGTAGTAAACCCTATATTGTAATCTATAATCGAAACAATGGATTACTTTATACACTACAATCTGATATGCAATGAATACTATGTATCTATGTATAGTCGAGACTGTAGTTTAATCTTTAGTCGTTACCATGATATAATCAATAACCAATAGTCTAATCTGTATTCCAGGCTAATATATACTTATACTCTAATCTGTATTCAAGACTACGGTATGATCTATAGTCCAGACTATGGACTACTCTATATAGTCTCTAATCTATAGTCCAAACTATGATCTAATCTTAAGTCGAGACTATGATTTAATCTATAACCTGTAGTCTAATCTGTAGTTGACTACAGTCTTATCTATACTCTAATTCATAGTCGAGTCTACAGATTATTCTAGATACCAGATTATGGTCATCTATATAGCGTAGAATCTTATCTTTACTCCAGATTATAGTTTAAAGTATAGACGGGAATATATAGTTTAATAGCCAAGACTACAGTCTATTCTACAGTATAGACTATGGACTTCCATAAAGCCTTTAAACTAATCTTTAGTCCAGCCTATAGCCTTGTAGTCGGGACTATAATTTAATCTTAAGTCGAAACTATGATGTAATCTATATTCTAATCTATAATCGAAACTACAGTCTTATCTTTCCTCTAATCTATAGCAGAAACTACAGTTTAAATTATAGACCAGACTAGGGTCTAAACAGAAACTAAAGTTTAATCTATAGACCAGAATATGGTACACTATATAGTACACTTTAGTCTAGACTATAGACTATAAACTATAGACGAGAATATAGTCCACTATATAGCATTTGTAGTCCAGACTATATTAATACTATGGACTCCTAAATAGCCTTTAAATGTATGTATAGTTCAGATTATAGTCTAGTCTATAGTCGAGACTATAATCTAATCTTTAGTCGAATAGTCTAACTCAATAGTATAATCTGTAGTCGAGACTTCAGTTTAATCTATGGCCTGTATTTTGATTTGTTGTCTACAGTCTAATCTGTAGTCGAGACTGTAGTTTAATCTATATTCGAAACTGGAGGGGAAGCGAGAGAAGAGAGAGGCGAGGCGGAGGAGAGAAGCAGGAAAGGAGCCCAGGAGGCGAGGCGGGAGGCGAGAGGACGAAGGAAAACGAAAGAACGAACGAACGAACGAACGAACGAACGAACGAACGAAGAACGAACGAACGAAGAACGAACGAACGAACGAACAACGAACGAACGAACGAAACGAACGAACGAACGAACGAACGAACGAACGAAAAACGAACGAAGAACAACGAACGAACGAACGAACGAACGAAACGAACGAACGAACGAAGAACGAACGCACGAACGAACGAACGAACGAACGAACGAACGAACGAACGAACGAACGACGAACGAACGAACGAACGAACTAACAACGAACGAACTAAAGAACGAACGAACGAACGGAACGAACGAACGAACGAAGAACGAAACGAACGAACGAACGAACGAACAACGAAACGAAAACGAACGAACGAACGAACGAACGAACGAACGAACGAACGAAACGAACGAACGAACGAACGAACGAAACGAACGAACGAACGAACGAAACGAACGAACGAACGAACGAACGAACGAAGAACGAACGAACGAACGAACGAACGAACGACGAACGACGACGAACGAACGAAACGAACGAACGAACGAACGAAGAACGAACGAACGAACGAACGAACGAACGAACGAACGAACGAACGAACGAAACGAACGAACGAACGAACGAACGAACGAACGAACGAACGAACGAACGAACGAACGAACGACCGAACGAACGAACGAACGAACGAACGAACGAACGAACAACGAACGAACGAACGAACGGAACGAACGAACGAACGAACGAACGAACAAGAACGAACGAAAAAACGAACGAACGAACGAACGAACGAACGAACGAACGAACGAACGAACGAACGAAACGAAACGAACGAACGAACGAACGAACGAACGAACGAACGAACAACGAACGAACGAACGAAACGAACGAACAGAACGAACGAACGAAACGAACGAACGGAACGAACGAACGAACGAACGAACGAACGAACGAACGAACGAACGAACGAACGAAACGAACGAACGACGAACGAACGAACGAACGAACGAACGAACGAACGAACGAACGAACGAACGAACGAACGAACGAACGAACGAACGAACGAACGAACGAACGAACGAACGAACGAACGAACGAACGAACGAACGAACGAACGAACGAACGAACGAACGAACGAACGAAACGAACGAACGAACGAACGAACGAACGAACGAACGAACGAACGAACGAACGAACGAACGAACGAACGAACGAACGAACGAACGAACGAACGAACGAACGAAACGAACGAACGAACGAACGAACGAACGAACGAACGAACGAACGAACGAACGAACGAACGAACGAACGAACGAACGAACGAACGAACGAACGAACGAACGAACGAACGAACGAACGAACGAACGAACGAACGAACGAACTAACGAACGAACGAACGAACGAACGAACGAAAACGAAAACGAACGAAAACGAACGAACGAACGAACGAACGAACGAAGAACGAAAGAACGAACGAACGAACAACGAACGAACGAGAACGAACGAACGAACGAAGAACGAGAAGAACGAACGAACGAACGAACGAACGAACGAACGAACGAACGAACGAACGAAACGAACGAACGAACGAACGAAGAACGAACGAACGAACGAAAAAACGAACGAACGAACGAACGAACGAACTACGAACGAACGAACGAACGAACGAACGAAACAACGAACAAACGAACGAACGAAAACGACACAAACAAACAAAAACTAACGAACGAACGAACGAACGAACGAAACGAACGAACAAAACGAACTAACTAACGAACGAACGAACGAACAACGAACTAAACGAACGAACGAAGAACGAACGAACGAACGAACTAACGAACGAACGAAGAACGAAACGAACTAACGAACGAACGAAAACGAACGAAACGAACGAACTCACGAACGAACGAACTAAAACGAACTACCGAACAAACGAACTAACGAACAAACGAAAGAACGAACGAACGAACGAACGAACTAACTAACAAACTAACTAACTAACGAACTAACTAACTAAATAACTAACTAAACTAACTAACTAACTAACTAAACTAAGTACCTAAACTAACCTAACTAACTAACCTAACTAACTAACTAACTAACTAACTAACTAAGTAACTAACTAACTACTTAACTAACTAAATAACTAACTAATTATAAACGAGACCATTAGTCTATTCTGTAGTCGTGATGATTGACTAATCTGTCTAATCAATAGTCGAAACAATGACCAACTTTACAGACAAAACTTTGCACCGATCTACACTCGAGAACATAGTCTAATATTGTATGGAATATTATCTACTCTACTCTATATTCGAGGCTTAGCAAGATTACAGTTTAGTCTGTAGCCAAGACTGTAGTGTAATCTATTATCAAGTCTTAAGACTAATCTATGACCTAGACAATATATATAGCCAATGGTCTACTTTTGATTACACTATTGCCGAAACTATGGGCTAATCTATAAGCGACATCATAGTTTAACCAATAGCCAAAACTATAGCTTAGCATATAATCGATACTATAGTATAATCTGTAGTAGAATATATATAATCTAGACTATAGTATAATTTATAGTCTAATCTATAGTAACTATATTTAAAAGCCCACAATATGATATTGCCACACTGGACTAAACAATTTTGTTAAGAAAAAGCCTATACTTTTTTGCAACCCAGGGAACAACCATAGTAAAAACAATGATGCCCATAAACTGCTTTCACAAACGCCTAACAAGTTTTACCATAATAAAAATACCAAAAATTAATAACAATTTGTTTCAACATTTCTAATAGAACTAAACTTTTTAAAGATTTTCTTCAATGTGTGGTGGTCTTATTATTGTTATTATATCTTTTTGTTATTTGTTAATATTTTTTGTTTAAACAATTTTTTTATTACTTCTTTATATAGATAATTAGCATAGATTTGTTTATTTAGCATTTAGTTTTGGTGCTATTTATATAGATAACAAAAAGTCTTAATAAATAATTAATAAGAATTTTCATGGTTGCGTGACTAGCAGAGATGTATAAAAGGGATGTTTTAAATAAATTATTAAACAAATAACTAACAATGAACTTTATTAAAAAGTAAATCAAAATTAGTTTTAAAATCTTCAGCTATTTATTTAATAATGATGAATTGGCAATTAAACTGTCATTGTATAAATAAATTAAGCAATAAAAACTTAATCTCTTTAAGCCATTTTAATAAAGTTTAATAAAATTGTTATAAATCATTGTTTATAAGGCTTTTAAATAAAATGAAAAATTCCTAGGAAAATAACCGTATTAATTTGTCTATATTTTTTTAATTAAATAAATAAATTTAATAAAATTCTTTAATATTAACGATTTTTATATAAACAGCTGTTTTTTTGAAATTATTAAAGCAAATTTTATTTGCTTTTTAAACTTTTATAAAAAAAAAATTGCTAAAAATTCTTTAAATGTATTGACATTATTAAATACTCATTGAATATTTTAAAGGGAATTTATAAAATACTTTTTAAAATTTAAAGTAATTTTTAATAAATAGGAAATTCTATATATTAACACAAATTAAAATTAATCATACGCCTCCATGGAAAATATAAGAAGATTTCTTAATTTCTTGAATTAAACAACTATATAGATTGAACTCGAGTATAAACTAGACAATATAGATCCTGCTATAGTTTAGAATATAGCTTTCTTTCTTATTTGATAAAATATTTCTTAAATGTTTAATTAACTTACATTTTGTTTAAAAAGTTTTGTTCTAAAATCCCCATTCACTGTAATTAATGAAAAAATATAATTTTTTTTTAAATTTAACACGAACGACTCTAGTTTTTTTTAAAAAAGGTGGCATACAATAAAAACTTTAGTAATAAAACCAGAAGCATTTTAAAAAAATTTTAAACTTTTAATAAAATTATAAATTAATTAAAACTTTTTTAAGTTTAAAAATACTCATACGCCACCCTTAACTAATAGGTTTTTAAAGCACTTACTGTTCCTTATTTTTAAAATTTTCTTCTTATTTTCGTAACACTTTTATTCAACTATAAAAAAGGAAACTAAAAACCGTAATAAAACTGCGAAAACAAAAGAAAATTGTGGCTAAATGCGTTTAAACGTTAAGCTCGTTTGCCAAAAAACTGTTGTCTGAAATTTTGTCCCCAACATTGTCAAGTCGAAAATCGTATAAAAATTTGTATTTGCTTCTTCTTTTCTTATTTTTTCCGCCAAAGATGTGCTACAGTTTCTTATTTTTTTTTTTTCCTCATACAGTGGAATATATAAAACAAATAAAATAAACATTATAATATGAATAAAAATCGTGTACGCAAATGTTTAATAAACACCAAAAAAAATATATAAAGAAAATTTAATTAAAAAACAATTTATACGCAAAATTATTCAACGTTAATACCCCAAGTAAATACAAACAAAAGACACTTGACTTCAGTTCACTAGGAAGCTAAATATTTTATTCTACGACAAGTGTGACTCTAAAAAGAAATTAATGCTAAAGACAAATAATAATAATAAAACGAGAAAATAAAATAAAAACTTCCAACCAAAATAGTGTATTAAATTTATAAAACAAATATGTGTTATTTGCAGGTGAAAACCGACAAAGAAATGTGACAGTAAACAGGATTAAAAAGCATGATCGAGAAATAAAATTATTCAAATTAAAGCGAAAAATGTTGGATAAAAATAAATTTCGTAGTATTTGTGAATAGATTAGTAACATGTGAATTGTTCAAGGACAAAGTTATGAATTGTAGGGTGCACGATAAAGTGTTAGTTAGTTAGTTAGTTAGTTAGTTAGTTAGTTAGTTAGTTAGTTAGTTAGTTAGTTAGTTAGTTAGTTAGTTAGTTAGTTAGTTAGTTAGTTAGTTAGTTAGTTAGTTAGTTAGTTAGTTAGTTAGTTAGTTAGTTAGTTAGTTAGTTAGTTAGTTAGTTAGTTAGTTAGTTAGTTAGTTAGTTAGTTAGTTAGTTAGTTAGTTAGTTAGTTAGTTAGTTAGTTAGTTAGTTAGTTAGTTAGTTAGTTAGTTAGTTAGTTAGTTAGTTAGTTAGTTAGTTAGTTAGTTAGTTAGTTAGTTAGTTAGTTAGTTAGTTAGTTAGTTAGTTAGTTAGTTAGTTAGTTAGTTAGTTAGTTAGTTAGTTAGTTAGTTAGTTAGTTAGTTAGTTAGTTAGTTAGTTAGTTAGTTAGTTAGTTAGTTAGTTAGTTAGTTAGTTAGTTAGTTAGTTAGTTAGTTAGTTAGTTAGTTAGTTAGTTAGTTAGTTAGTTAGTTAGTTAGTTAGTTAGTTAGTTAGTTAGTTAGTTAGTTAGTTAGTTAGTTAGTTAGTTAGTTAGTTAGTTAGTTAGTTAGTTAGTTAGTTAGTTAGTTAGTTAGTTAGTTAGTTAGTTAGTTAGTTAGTTAGTTAGTTAGTTAGTTAGTTAGTAGTAGTTAGTTAGTTAGTTAGTTAGTTAGTTAGTTAGTAGTTAGTTAGTAGTTAGTTAGTTAGTTAGTTAGTAGTAGTTAGTTAGTTAGTTAGTTAGTTAGTTAGTTAGTTAGTTAGTTAGTTAGTTAGAGGCTAAACTGCGATATGTACGATACAAATATAAAGAAAATAGTATTTCGCTATACTAAACAGGGCGCTATTTTATTGATAATACTCTGGGTAACCAAATTAAATAGGCTTCTCAGACTCTTAACCTATGAAGAATTTTGACCAGAGTATGCTACGCAGACCACAAAGTATACAAAGGTGTCAAATGTGACATTGAAAAAAGTCTAAAATCCACTATTGTACAGATTTTAAAAACGTACGAAAGAGAATGAAATACATAGTTTTTTGAACGTGAAGAAGACAATGACGTAATGCTTCTAAGGGAGGGAATTCAAACGGAAAACATAATTAAAAAAAACCCTTTAATTTGATACCCAATATTATAAAAATGGACAATTAATTTACAATTAAAATTTTCCCTCATAGTAAAAAAGACGCCATGTAAAACATATTAATTAGTTATAGTTAAGTAATTTAAAAGTTTAATTAAATTCCTAATAATATTATTAAATTAATAACGTTACTTAATATTATTAACATTTTTTTAAACATGTTTGTAAACAAACTGCAATAAAGAAAAACAAAATGTAAACAAATAATTCTTATCAGAGAGAAAGGAGAACATGTTGGTAAGAATGTGTGTGAGGTTTGTTTACAAACAAAACATCAGCCAAAGACAAGAAGCAAAAGCAGAACAACAAAAAATCAAAGTAAAATATAGTGATGCCAACTGTTTATAAGCGAAAAGGTGTGAGTGGCTCGTCTTAAATCACAATAGAAGAGAGGCACACTAAAAAATTACACAAATTAGATTTAATTTAGGAATTTAAACAAAAATTGGTTTCTGACGTTGATATATTTTACAGTTATGTGTATAATAGCAGTTTTGTTTAAAAATATTAAACTTTTTCAACTAAATTTAAAAAAATAAGGAATGAATGAAATGAAGACTTTTTATAGCAAATTAAAATATAATGGTTGATATTTAACTCTACAATTTTAAAAAAATTATTAAAAAAGAATTTTTTAGTTAAACGTTGCTTGTCGCCTGCGGCATTAATCGTAATTTTAAAAGTTTCTTGTTTGTTGTTAAAAAACTGTAAACAAAAAGTGACTTTTTGGTTGCGTTAAAAAGCGCCAAATTAGCCGATTTAGTTAAACAAATAAATAATTGATTATAAAAACATAAACAATTTGTTTGTAAACAAAAACATAGAAAATCTTAAACAGAAAAAAAGCAACAAGTGATTTTTAAGAGTTCTCATAAAATTGATTGTTTATTTAAGAGTAAATATGTTAAAAAGAGAAACATTTAGTTCAGACAAAACCCTTTCAAATATAAGAGAACATAATATTACATTGCTCTTAATAATTCAAAAAAATATTAAATCTCAATAATTTTTGTGGTTTAAAAACCTAGTGGAATTCCCTTTACATAAATTATGGGTTTTTAGTTATTAAATTAAAAACCGCTAAAAAATATGTATTTATGATTTCTTTGGTATCGTTCATTCACTGACATTTTTATCAAATAAAATTTCTTAAATTTATTGCCCAAGTATAAATTTTAGTTAAAATTGTATATTATAATTTATGTATAAAAAAGAATTTGTTATAAATTAAGAAGTTTAATAAATTTATGTGTAAAAATAATTTGCTTGTTAAATTGTCAGCTGCCGGTCTTTTTAGAAATTCTGAAATTATTTATTAATTTTCATTACTTTTTAATGATCATTTACGTGTTTAACATTTCAACCGGTTATTTATTGTTTATACTTTTATTTAATTTATAGGTAGGTATTAAATTTATATTTAATTTATAAAAATTTAAAGGGGTTTACAATTTCCTTAATGAATTCTTCGAAGAAAATGTTATTAACATTAGATCATTATTAAGTCAGGTGATAGTATTACATCACTTTTGGTATAAAAGTGTAAAAACTCTAGTTGATAGCACTGTTACAAAATTGCAAATTTGTCATTATTTTACTAACATTTTGGCAATTAGTTTGTCATTAGTCTAATAATGATTACAAATGGATAATTTTAGTGAAATCATTTCAAGTTGTGAAGTAATATACTGAAAAATACAATAAAAGTGAACTTACAAGGGTCAAAGGTTATGTTTAAGAAAAATTTAACAAATTATTGCTCTCAATGGGAAACTAGAATAAGTACAAGGGCATTCAACTAAAACTAGTTAAGTACTTATTATAATTTTTCTTGGTAACCCTTAGTTTTTATCCTAATTTTGTTCCCAACTTATACTGTCTTTAAAAGAATTGTGATTTCGTCTATTTAATCTGTAAATAATCATAATTTTTTACTGCGCACAACGGAAGTTTGTCTTTTGTAGAGTTTTTCCTTACAAATTGTTCGTGATAATGAAATGCAGTTGTAGACAACAGTATTGTTTATAAAAATAGCAACATATGATGAAAATCCAAAAACAACAATCGCCCCTATCACCAATAGAAGTTAAATTTTTGTTCCCTTGAAATTTTCATACCCCTCGAAGAGAAAATTGCTATCGTGAACAATTCATTCACAATAGCAACAGCTGTTCATTGTTTACAAAATCTCATCAACAAACGTGAAATTATTAGTAGAATTATTGCAAAATTTTAAAACATTAATATTAAGACCAAGAATTTTGAGAAATTAGTATTTTTACATCCACTACTGTAATGTGCAGTAAATTATGCTGTAAGCAGCAGTTATTGAAATTTGTACAAAAGAATCAAGTTACACATTAAAAAAACATAAATAAATAAAAGCATAAATTCAATGAGTAAAAATGAATTACTATAAAATAAAATGTTGATGTTGCATTTTTTTACATGACGTGTAAATTTATTTATTACGTCTTTTGATTTCTTTTATGACGATTTACAATATAATAATGATTATTAAGATGATGAGAGGAAAATTTGTAACATTTTGTAACAAGTCATTGACTACTTTTCATCATTACACATTTATTTAATGTATTTATTACTTAAATTATTTGATTTACATATTAAAGAATGCGTTTATAAAATTTTTTATCAAAAAAGATAAAATATCTGGGTTCGCGTAAAATAAATTATATTGTCAGACATTAAATTCTTTGTAATTTATTATTGGTATAGTGATAAGAGAAAGAAGAAATGTCATGATTATGCTGCTGGGTGAAAGAAGGTAGAATTGTAATAATAATGTTGATAATTATGACTCAATGCCATGGCATTTTTTAAAATTTATCTTGGGAGTAGGTTTAGAACTGAACTAGAACTAAACTAGAACCGAACTAGAACTGAACTAGAACTGAACTAGAACTGAACTAGAACTGAACTAGAACTGAACTAGAACTGAACTAGAACTGAACTAGAACTGAACTAGAACTGAATTAGAACTGAACTAGAACTGAACTAGAACTGAACTAGAACTGAACTAGAACTGAATTAGAACTGAACTAGAACTGAACTAGAACTGAACTAGAACTGAACTAGAACTGAACTAGAACTGAACTAGAACTAAACTAGAACCGAACTAGAACTGAACTAGAACTAAACTAGAACTGAACTAGAACTGAACTAGAACTGAACTAGAACTGAACTAGAACTGAACTAGAACTGAACTAGAACTGAACTAGAACTGAACTAGAACTGAACTAGAACTGAACTAGAACTGAACTAAAACTAAACTAGAACCGAACTAGAACTGAACTAGAACTGAACTAGAACTGAACTAGAACTGAACTAGAACTGAACTAGAACTGAACTAGAACTGAACTAGAACTGAACTAGAACTGAACTAGAACTGAACTAGAACTGAACTAGAACTGAACTAGAACTGAACTAGAACTGAACTAGAACTGAACTAGAACTGAACTAGAACTGAACTAGAACTGAACTAGAACTGAACTAGAACTGAACTAGAACTGAACTAGAACTGAACTAGAACTGAACTAGAACTGAACTAGAACTGAACTAGAACTGAACTAGAACTGAACTAGAACTGAACTGAACTATAGAACTGAACTAGAACTGAACTAGAACTGAACTAGAACTGAACTAGAACTGAACTAGAACTGAACTAGAACTGAACTAGAACTGAACTAGAACTGAACTAGAACTGAACTAGAACTGAACTAGAACTGAACTAGAACTGAACTAGAACTGAACTAGAACTGAACTAGAACTGAACTAGAACTGAACTAGAACTGAACTAAACTGAACTAGAACTAGAACTGAACTAGAACTGAACTAGAACTGAACTAGAACTGAACTAGAACTGAACTAGAACTGAACTAGAACTGAACTGAACTAGAACTGAACTAGAACTGAACTAGAACTGAACTAGAACTGAACTAGAACTGAACTAGAACTGAACTAGAACTGAACTAGAACTGAACTAGAACTGAACTAGAACTGAACTAGAACTGAACTAGAACTGAACTAGAACTGAACTAGAACTGAACTAGAACTGAACTAGAACTGAACTAGAACTGAACTAGAACTGAAACTAGAACTGAACTAGAACTGAACTAGAACTGAACTAGAACTGAACTAGAACTGAACTAGAACTGAACTAGAACTGAACTAGAACTGAACTAGAACTGAACTAGAACTGAACTAGAACTGAACTAGAACTGAACTAGAACTGAACTAGAACTAAACTAGAACTGAACTAGAACTGAACTGAACTAGAACTGAACTAGAACTGAACTAGAACTGAACTAGAACTGAACTAGAACTGAACTAGAACTGAACTAGAACTGAATTAGAACTGAACTAGAACTGAACTAGAACTGAACTAGAACTGAACTAGAACTGAACTAGAACTGAACTAAAACTGTACTAAAACTGAACTAGAACTGAGCAAAAACTTGAACTAGAACTAAATTAGATCAGAACTTCGTAACAACAATTCTGCTCGAATAGTTGTTAACACTGGTCTCTGCTTAAAGCTGACAAGTAAAATTTGCAAAAATTTTACTTATCAATGTTGTGTACATTAAGATTCTACTGTAATTTAATAGAAAATCTGAAACCCTCTTGTATTTTATATTCTAATCTCTATAAAGTTTACGTTTTTCTTCAAAAAGAAAACAAACCTACGTAAGTATCTGAAGTACATATTTGTTTGTATTTCTTTACGATAGGCACTTTGCTTAACAATTTTTTAGTTATTTTGATTTATTAGTTTGTGATTATAAAATCACAATAGAACAATAATAATAAAAAAGTTAAACAAATAAACAATAGAGAAAAATTCAAAATTATAAAAAAAATTGTTGAACTCCCCCAAAAAAAAGTTTATGGCATAATTTAACTGTTAAAACACAAAAATGATGGATTAATTTATGCCCGTCACATATTGGCAAAAAAAAAAGAAATAATTTTTAATCAGATTTTTCGTATTTCTGTCAGAAAAAGTTAACACTTTCTAACATTTTGTATTTTCTAGTTAATTCTTTTTGATAAAACTTCTTATCATTAAAAGCAAAGTTTTATAAATTTTATCTTTTATTTAAAGTGTTGTGAAGAGCAATGTTTTTATTTTAATGTAAATTTATTAACTTAAAACTGATAATTATGGCAAAATGTTAATTTTCTTGACCTTGGTTAAGTTGCAAAAAATTAACGCAAAATTGTTTTTAACAATTTTGTATTAAAAATTTAAATAAATTTATTAAACACATGTCATATAAAGAGGGCTAAATTACTTAACACTACATTACAACATTTTAAAAATTTTTTTTTATCAAAACTTTATTTTACCTTAAATTGTCAACGTTTTTTGCATTTTAAATTTCAATCAAACATAATAAATCAAGTTTACTAAACGTGCAAAAAATTTTTGTAAAAAAATATTTATTTCCATAATTATTTCGGCCACCTGTTGCTTTTAATAGTTAGCCCCTAATTTTCGTTAATTCTTTAAAATTTTATTATTTTTTTGTGGTTGTTTTGGTTGTGGGTTTTTTTGAAAGAAAAAGTAGCCATGGCAGTGCACTGCTTTAATTATTTAGTGAAATATTTATTTAAAAAATTTCTTTACAAATAATTATTTGTAGAGTTTAATTTGTTTGTGTCGCCGCTTTTCATTATTTATTTTGCATATTAATTTCACTCGAGTGACACGTGACAATTAATTTAGCATTAATAATAATAATGATGGTCCGCAGTGTGACATTATTTACTTTAAAGTCTATGATTTGATTTAGCACTTATTTTTTTATGTTTAACACCAGATAGTTGTTATGTTAAAGTATTAGCAGGAATTAAAAAATATTGAAAATTTTGATTGATAATTTGACAGTAATGTTAAGGAGTACAATCGAAAATTCCTAAAGAATTAAAATGGTGCTTTTTATCAATTGTTTTTATAAAAAACTTAAATTAATCTTAATTTTTTAACAAAGATGTCTAATGATTTTAGTTAAAACTTTGTGAGAAGTTTTCAATTCAAACGGTTTGCAAAACTGTTAGAACTTAGTTAATTATATCTGTACTATAACTGAACTAGAACTGAACTAGAACTGAACTAGAACTAAACTGAACTAGAACTAAACTAGATCTGAACTAGAACTGAACTAGAACTGAGCTAGAACTGGACTAGAACTGAACTAGAACTGAACTAGAACTGAACTAGAACTGAACTAGAACTGAACTGAACAAGAACTGAACTAGAACTAAACTAGAACTAAACTAGAACTGAACAAGAACTGAACAAGAACTGAACTAGAACTAAACTAGAACTTAACTAGAACTGAACTAGAACTGAACTAGTACTGAACAACTGAACTAGAACTGAACTAGAACTGAACTAGAACTGAACTAGAACTGAACTAGAACTGAACTAGAACTGAACTAGAACTAGAACTGAACTAGAACTGAACTAGAACTGAACTAGAACTGAACTAGAACTGAACTAGAACTGAACTAGAACTGAACTAGAACTGAACTAGAACTGAACTAGAACTGAACTAGAACTGAACTAGAACTGAACTAGAACTGAACTAGAACTGAACTAGAACTGAACTATAACTGAACTAGAACTGAACTAGAACTGAACTAGAACTGAACTAGAACTGAACTAGAACTGAACTAGAACTGAACTAGAACTGAATTAGAACTGAACTAGAACTGATATAGAACTGAACTAGAACTGAACTAGAACTGAACTAGAACTGAACTAGAACTGAACTAGAACTGAACTAGAACTGAACTAGAACTGAACTAGAACTGAACTAGAACTGAGAACTGAACTAGAACTGAACTAGAACTGAACTAGAACTGAACTAGAACTGAACTAGAACTGAACTAGAACTGAACTAGAACTGAACTAGAACTGAACTAGAACTGAACTAGAACTGAACTAGAACTGAACTAGAACTGAACTAGAACTGAACTAGAACTGAACTAGAACTGAACTAGAACTGAACTAGAACTGAACTAGAACTGAACTAGAACTGAACTAGAACTGAACTACAGCTGAACTAGAGCTGAACTAGAACTGAATTAGAACTGAATTAGAACTGAACTAGAACTGATATAGAACTGAACTAGAACCGAACTAGAACTGAACTAGAACTGAACTAGAACTGAACTAGAACTGAATTAGAACTGAACTAGAACTGATATAGAACTGAACTAGAACTGAACTAGAACTGAACTAGAACTGAACTAGAACTGAACTAGAACTGAACTAGAACTGAACTAGAACTGAACTAGAACTGAACTAGAAACTGAACTAGAACTGAACTAGAACTGAACTAGAACTGAACTAGAACTGAACTAGAACTGAATTAGAACTGAACTAGAACTGATATAGAACTGAACTAGAACTGAACTAGAACTGAACTAGAACTGAACTAGAACTGAACTAGAACTGAACTAGAACTGAACTAGAACTGAACTAGAACTGAACTAGAACTGAACTAGAACTGAACTAGAACTGAACTAGAACTGAACTAGAACTGAATTAGAACTGAACTAGAACTGAACTAGAACTGAACTAGAACTGAACTAGAACTGAAATAGAACTGAACTAGAACTGAACTAGAACTGAATTAGAACTGAACTAGAACTGATATAGAACTGAACTAGAACTGAACTAGAACTGAATTAGAACTGAACTAGAACTGAACTAGAACTGAACTAGAACTGAACTAGAACTGAACTAGAACTGAACTAGAACTGAACTAGAACTGAACTAGAACTGAACTAGAACTGAACTAGAACTGAACTAGAACTGAACTAGAACTGAACTAGAACTGAACTAGAACTGAACTAGAACTGAACTAGAACTGAACTAGAACTGAACTAGAACTGAACTAGAACTGAACTAGAACTGAACTAGAACTGAACTAGAACTGAACTAGAACTGAACTAAGAACTGAACTAGAACTGAACTAGAACTGAACTAGAACTGAACTAGAACTGAACTAGAACTGAACTAGAACTGAACTAGAACTAACTAGAACTAGAAACTGAACTAGAACTTAACTAGAACTGAACTAGAACTGAACTACTGAACTAGTAATTGAACTAGAACTGAACTAGAACTGAACTAGAACTGAACTAGAACTGAACTAGAACTGAACTAGAACTGAACTAGACTGACTAGAACTGAACTAGAACTGAACTAGAACTGAACTAGAACTGAACTAGAACTGAACTAGAAACTGAACTAGAACTGAACTAGAACTGAACTAGAACTGAACTAGAACTGAACTAGAACTGAACTAGAACTGAACTAGAACTGAACTAGAACTGACTAGAACTGAACTAGAAACTGAACTAGAACTGAACTAGAACTGAACTAGAACTGAACTAGAACTGAATTAGAACTGAACTAGAACTTAACTAGAACTGAACTAGAATTCAGAATTTAATTAGAACTTTGATCTAGCATATTGGAAACTTTAAATAGAAATTTATTTTGAAAAACTTTTAAAAACTTAAAGAAAACTTACCAAAGTATGGGTATAGCCCAAACCCTCCTCCTCATCCTCGGTAACAATATCCAGAGGAGTGCCATTGGGTTGAACGCGCACCGGTTGTACAGTAAATTTCGGCACCACTAACAGCGTTTCCTTAGCACCAGAGTCTTCCAAAACATTTCGAGGTTTCATTTTGTTTTTTAATTTTATTTTTGTTAAATTCTTTTTATTAATTTATTAAATAAATATCACAATTTTTTTTATAAAAATATTAAGTAGTCACAGCACTGTTTTTTATTGTAGTTTAAATAAACATTTTTTAATATAAATATTTAAAATAATTGGGTAAATTTCTTTTTAACACTAAAATGTATTATATTTTACAAATATTTATAGTTTTTATTAATTTATTTAAATATTTATTAATTTTATATATTTTATTTATTTTTTTTATATTTATTATTTAAGTATTCCGCGTTTAATTTTAATTTCGTTGAAGTTTTATTCACCGCTTTCAAAAGACTGATAGACAGACGTTGCGCTGAAGTTTGTCAATGTTTAGCAGTCAGCAGCAGCAACAGCCACCATTTTTCCCCCACATGTGAAATCAACAACAACAATAATGTTAAGTAGCAGCAGTTAAAGTTAAGTTGTTGTTATTACTATTAGTACGTACGTAGTAGTCGTAATATTGTTATTATTGTTTTGAGATGTGTCAATGACAATGTTTTCTTAAAAAAAGGAGTTTTTCTTTAAAAATTTACTGTTATTGTCAATTTAAGTTTAAATTCTATAAATTTCCTTTAAATAATTATTATAAATTATAGACAATTTTTGTATAAATTCTTTTTAAAATAAAATCATATGATTAAAATTTTGTCTTTTTTTGAAAGAAATTTATTTTGTTATTATAAGATAAGATTTAACTTTCCACTTTAGATTATATAGAAATATTTTATTGTTGTTGTACGTTTTTTTGTAGAGATGTTCTTGTAGATTATAAAAAAAAAAACTTTTTTAAAAAGATATTTCAACAAAATATTTGTTTTTGACTTAATTACACTATACTGCTCTTTTTTTCACTTTTTGCAATGTTTTTTTAAATAATTATCATTTCAAAGTTGTTGTAGGTTTGTTGTTTTGTCAGTGTTTTTGTTCTTTTTTATCTATAAACTTAATATTTAATATTATCTTTGAGATCTGTTTGTTTTTTGTTTAATTCTCTAGTACAATTAAGTACAATTTTTATATTTAATTTTTTATAAATTGTTTATGATTTATTTTTACACGCTTTATAACATAATGTGGTTAAATTTATGACGTATTTTTATTTATTTGAATGATTTATGTTATTTTTTTTTTATTTTAAAAAGTGATTTATTGCCAAAACTGGAAAGAATAAAAAATATATAGTTAATAAATATTATAATGTATAATTATATTATTTATTTAATTAGCTAATTATATAAGTTAAAAACACAAAACAACTTATTAAATAATTCCCAATTTATTTACAACTAAGATTTTTATAGAAAAATTGAAAAGCTCACATTAGATATTAAAAGCAAAATTCCCTTGAGATTTATTGAAAGTAATAACGCCTCAAGAAGAGCCAAGCTAATGTGCCCTTTTTTCAGTGAGCAATTCTTTTTAGGCAACTTATAACCAGCGATTATAAACACGTGGAGCGTAAAATGTGATCTTTCAGTTCACTAGAACTGGACTAGAACTGAACTAGAACTGAACTAGAACTGAACTAGAACTAAACTAGAACTGAACTGGAACTGAACTGAACTAGAATTGAACTAGAACTGAACTAGAACTGAACTACAACAGAACTAGAACTAAACTAGAACTGAACTGGAACTGAACTAGAACTGAACTAGAATTGAACTAGAACTGAACTACAACAGAACTAGAACTAAACTAGAACTGAACTACAACTGAACTAGAACAGAACTAGAACAGAACTAGAACTGAACTGAACTAGAACTGAACTAGAACTGAACTAGAACTGAACTAGAACTGAACTAGAACTGAACTAGAGCTGAACTAGAACTGAACTAGAACTGAACTAGAACAGAACTAGAACTGAACTAGAACTGAACTAGAACTTAACTAGAACTGAACTAGAACTGAACTAGAACTGAACTAGAACTGAACTAGAACTGAACTAGAACTAAACTGAACTAGAATTGAACTAGAACTGAACTAGAACTGAATTAGAACTGAACTAGAACTGAACTAGAACTGAACTAGAACTGAACTAGAACTGAACTAGAACTGAACTAGAACTGAACTAGAACTGAACTGAACTAGAACTAAACTGAACTAGAACTAAACTGAACTAGAACTAAACTGAACTAGAACTAAACTGAACTAGAACTAAACTGAATTAGAACTGAACTAGAACTAAACTGAACTAGAACTAAACTGAACTAGAACTGAACTAGAACTGAACTAGAACTGAACTAGAACTAAACTGAACTAGAACTGAATTAGAACTGAACTAGAACTGAACTAGAACTGAACTAGAACTGAACTAGAACTGAACTAGAACTGAACTAGAACTGAACTAGAACTGAACTAGAACTGAACTAGAACTGAACTAGAACTGAACTAGAACTGAACTTGAACTGAACTAGAACTGAACTTGAACTGAACTAGAACTGAACTAGAACTGAACTAGAACTGTACTAGAACTGTACTAGAACTGAACTAGAACTGAACTAGAACTGAACTAGAACTGAACTAGGACTGAACTAGAAATGAACTAGAACTGAACTAGAACTGAACTAGAACTGAACTAGAACTGAACTAGAACTGAACTAGAACTGAACTAGAACTGAACTAAAACTGAACTAAAACTAAACTAGAACTGAAATAGAAAACTTAAATTATTAACGAGTATGTGGAGAATATTTAACGTTTCCGTTAACGTTTTAATTTAATACATACCATCTATTATTTAGTTAAAACAGCTGCTAATACTTTCAATACGTCACTAACTAGCCGGCTTATCTTACATTTACTAACAGTAAACATACACACACAACGAGACACTTATCAAAACAGAGAAAGAGAGAGAGAAAAGTTTAAAAACGCTACCTTTAAAGAGAGATAAAGAGGGAAAGAGCAAACAACCAAACAAAAAACAAAGTGTGCAAAAATATTTGTATAACAGCTGATTGCTGACAAAAATATATACATATTTACTTATATACTGATTTCTACGATCAAACAAGAATATAACAAAAATAAAATTACAATAAAAAAACTATACACATGGTATTTAGCTTATAATAAATAGGAAAAAAACTAAAGTTTTATAAAAACGTATACAAAAGATTATTTTTATACATTTTTATTAACAAAAACAAAAAAAAATATAACTTTTAAAAATATAAAACATTTTTTTAAACAAATTCAATAAAACTAAATAAATGCAAAAAAATACATTATCATTAACTTACATTTGAAAATAACACTTTCCTTTTGTGAGAAAATTCTAGAAAAATTAATTACCTATTATTTGTAAATTTTTTACAGTTAATGACTTTATATTTTTTATTTTTTTAACACTTGTTTCAATTAATTAATTACTATTTAGTTTCTTTACTATTATACAATTTTTTATATTTTTAATTATTTTTAATTTTATTAACAGCACCTCCGTTTATAAACCCTCGGCCATTTTTACACGTATTGTTGGTTTTCTGTTTTATGAAATTTTTGTTTTCCAGCACCAACCAACCAAACACTCACTTTCCGTTTAGCGTTGCTTTTGTTAAACTAAATTTAAAGATTGATAAAATTTTATTCCCAACTTGGTGTTTTCTTATTTAAAACCCAGCTTTAACATTTAGTGCTCTTTTTCAAATTGTAAATCTTACTCTCTCTTTGTTTTGAAATTAATCACAGCTCTCAGTTAATCAGTGTGGGGTAGTTAGCGATTTTTAATTTTCGAGTTAATTTGGAAAAAAACATATAATAAATAAAATATTGAAGTAGAAACTGAACTTGTACTGAAGTAAAACTGAACTAAAAGTGAACTGGAACTGAACTAGAACTGACAGTAGAACTGACTGGAACTGAACTCGAACTGAACTAGAACTGAACTAGAACTGAAGTAGAACTGAACTAGAACTGAACTAGAATTGAACTAGAACTGAACTAGAACTGAACTAGAACTGAACTAGAACTGAATTAGAACTGAACTAGAACTGAAATAGAACTGAACTAGAACTGAACTAGAACTGAAACTAGAACTGAATTAGAACTGAACTAGAACTGAATTAGAACTGAAGTAGAACTGAATTAGAACTGAACTAGACTGAACTCGAACTGAACTCGAACTGAACTAGAACTGAAGTAGAAGGAAGAACTGACGTAAAACTGAACTAAAACAAAAGAAGAACTGAAAGTAAAACTAACTAACTAACTAACTTACTTACTTACTTACTTACTTACTTACTTACTTACTACTTACTTACTTAACTTACTTACTTTACTTACTTACTTACTTACTTACTTACTTACTTTACTTACTTACTTACTTACTTACTTACTTACTTACTTACTTCTTACTTACTGACTTACTTACTTACTTACTTACTACTTACTTACTTACTTACTTACTTACTTACTTACTTACTTACTTACTTACTTACTTACTTACTTACTTACTTACTTACTTACTTACTTACTTACTTACTTACTTACTTACTTACTTACTTACTTACTTACTTACTTACTTTTACTCTACTTACTTACTTACTTACTTACTTACTTACTTACTGACTTACTTACTTACTTACTTACTTACTTACTTACTTACTTACTTACTTACTTGACTTACTTCTTACTTACTTACTTACTTACTTACTTACTTCCTTCTTACTTACTTACTTACTTACTACTTACTTACTTACTTACTTACTTACTTACTTACTTACTTACTTACTTACTACTTACTTACTTACTTACTTACTTACTTACTTACTTACTTAACTTACTTACATTACTTACTTACTTACTTACTTACGTACCTTACTTACTTACTTACTTACTACTTACTTACTGACTTACTTACTTACGTACCTTACTTACTTACTTTACTTACTTACTTACTTACTTACTTGACTTAACTTACTTACTTTATACTTACTTACTTACGTACTTCTTACTACTTACTTACTTACTTAACTACTACTTACTTACTTACTTACTTACTACTTACTTACTTACTTACTTAACTTACTTACTTACTGTACTTCTTACTACCTGTACTACTTACTTACTTACTTACTTACTTACTTACTTACTGTAACTTACTTTTTTAACAGTTGACATCACTGTTTAAACTCTCTGCTTTAAAATGTAACATACGGAAGAAGCAGAGAAAACCAAACAAATCAAAGTGTTATAATTATTTCCCCTTTGATCTTTTCTTGTTGTTGTTGTTAACTGAGATTTTTATTATTGTGTTTTTTATTTTGATTCTGTTTTGTTTGTAAATAATTTGCCAACTGGGCGATAATTTTGATTTAAAACGTCTACTTTAAAATTAGTATCCGCTCTAGATTTTATTTTATAATTCTTTGTTTCAATTTGAAAAAAGATTCGAAAACAAGGATCCAAATTCCGACATTCGATAACGATCGAAATCCATATTTAAATTATATTCCGATTTCGCTTGATATCATAATTGGAGCTTTCTTTAAGGGTTTTCTTATAAAAATTGCTTTTTGATGGAAAATTGAATCGATCACAGATTTTTACTATTTTCTTAATTGGAGCGATATTTAAGGATCTGCAGACGATTATGGGATTTAATTTAAAATTTCAGTGATCTGTTTTGTAGATTTCTAAGATTAGAGATCGAATTTAAATTTACAATTATAAGAAACTCGAATTATTCTTGTTTTTTAAATTGACATCAATAGGAAGTAGATTTACAAATTAATTAAATAATAAGACAATAAACTTTCATCCACGTGATCGTGTACACAGAATTTCGAGGGAAAAAAATAAAAATAATCAAGCAAACGCTTGAACAGTTCAGGGGATTAGAGTCCAATGACTCTAAAAATAACAAAAAATTGAGCGAAATTAAAAAAAAAACCAACCACAAAAATAAAACAAAAACGAGTAAGAAATTTTAAACGGTCATAATCGAACATATCATGCGCTACTCTATAGAGAGCAGGATCTATAATAAGGCGATCCTCACTAAAAAACCTGGATTATAACAAATAAAACCACAAAAGCAAATTGTAGTTTGAATGATTACGAATGAACGTGAACATTTTTTTGTGAAATTGATTTTGTAAACGATTCTGAAACCCATAATCTAGAGCATTACACAAACTTGTATTACCCTCTCTACTGTAATGGTGTAGGGCTCAAAAAAACAATAAATGCGTCATAAACAGCGATCGAATACCAAATCTAAAATTGAATAATAATTATTTAATAATGTGTTTTAACAACATTAACAATCAAATACGAATAAAATTTTGCAATTAATTAGTTATTTAACAAAAGCTACTGATTTTTAGCTTAAAAAATTCTAATTATAAATAAATTAAAGAAAATAATCAAAAATATTAAATGATCTCTTAAATAAATATGTAATTAAATTTTAAATAAATAAAACTTTCAAATACTAAATACACTTAAAAAAACAAACCCACATACATACATATTTATTTATTAAGTAATAAATTGTTTATGTGAAATTTTTAGGTGAAAAAGGCAAACAAACAAATAAACATAAATAATTAATTATTCTAAATTGTCAATCACAGAAAAAAATATTACAGGGTTTTCATAAAGAGTTGCATGAGAGATTTTGCACTAAAAAAGTTCTTTAAAAAAAAAATAATAATTAAAGATATACATGACGTTTTCAAAATTTATACAATTTTGTACTTTGCCGCCATTTTTTACAAATAAGGTGTTGCCAACCAAAGAAAAAATATAGATTTTGACAGCTGACAGTTTGGGGATTAAACAAATGTAATACTATGAAGTCCTAATTTCAGATCCAAACTCATTTATAACTTTTCTCTTTTAGAGGGAACTTATTTTAAATCCTACTACTTATTTAAATCCTACCTACTATCCTATTTTAAATCCATTTTCTGTTCTCGAAGTGCCACTTAGATTTCGTTTAAAAGATTTTAGTAAGTAAAATTATAAGGAGAAATCAAAGAATCTCAGGGTTATACTAAGGAGTAGAAGATTGGAGGATAGTAAATAAAGAAGCAAATACATACAGGCCAATTATGAGCAATATTTCCCTGGGAGTTTATTATATATAATAGGCCTTATATAGAAGATTTCTATTACCACTGAACTCAAACTATAACCTCCAAATCAAATGGCCTCCAATGATGCTATAAAATGTCGTCTACTTTACAACCAAATCTGTGAAACCATCGTGGAATTTAATCTCTTGCTAATTAACTCTGAGACTGAGATATTGTGTTCAATTGTCTCAAGCTCTTAACGAATTCTAAGCCATTATGGATATCTGGCTTAGCTTCTGGAGCTTATGGCAAAGACAGATTGGATTGAAAAGTAGGAATAATCAAAATCCAAATAGATTTTTCGACAAATCGAGAAAAAGGGGGACAAACACATCACAGTGGTAGGGCGAAATCCAGTACTAGTATACCCACTGTTGAAAACTAGAACAGAACCTAAAATTAAGGATAATCTAATCGAAATCTCTCAACAAACCCGACAACTCCCATAAAGGTAAAGTCGCCAGAGTGGTACTGAGAATTTCAGTGATATCTCCACCGCTGAAAATCGGAACAGAACCAAAAAAGCGATATAGGGATTTCGCTAAGTAAACAGTGCTCAAGTTCTCATGCCAGTGTAGAAGATTTGAGAAGTGGGTTTGGCTCAATAAAATGCTCCAACTTCACCAATAGTAACAAATGAGCAAACATGGCTATTACAGGTTCTGTTGCAAACCAAATATAATCTCAGCCCCAACGAATCTTTCGACAAATCAGTGAAGTCATCCATAGTTCGGAATAATCTTTTGCTCGATGTGCAATAGAAGATTTACGTAGAGGTCTGACTGATGTTAATGCTCCAACTTCGACAATAGAAAACCAAAGTTGAAACCATGGTTACTAAGTATAATCTAAATTCCAGGTAAAATTTCGACAAATCGCAGAAAAGGTCAAGTCTTTAAAGAAGTACTCTGGGATTCCTCGAAGTAATCATTGTTTATAGTCTTAAGCTGGAGTAGCAGATTTGCGACATGACTAAAACAAGTTTGGTAGAACTTAACAAATCTTTCGACAAACCTGTCAACTTGCAGTAAAGTTCAACTCGAGAAAATTATTCAACGTTGGAAAACCGAAACAACTCTGAGCCACTGTAATACTGAAGGGAAATCAGTGTTCAAAGTAGTTAAAAATGGAATGCACCAACTTCGGCAACTTCCGTAACAAAAGTATTAAATGCATAACGACCTAGAGATGATAAAATATAGTTTAAATCAGGAATATGGATTCCTATTAACCTATTTTTCAATTCCTACTGAAAGATATGGGTGCTATGCATGATAGTGTTCCATCATTGGCAAATAAACAAGATATTGTTATAATCTCTGCATTAACCCTTAAATGCTTATACGTCATTTTCGTTTTAGTAAGTTCTTGGACTGAAAAGCACGAATTTGATGACTAGAAAACCAACAACTTACTAAACGACATGGTGCAATTATATCAAAACTTATTGCATTTAATGTTGATAATAATATCTCTCGATTTATTTCGAGCTTTCTCAAAGGTCGCACTCTACGAGTTGTTCCCCCACGGGGCATGTTTCCATGATGAAATATCCCATCATGGTGTATTTCAATCCCGGGGTAAAGAGGTGCTACCAGTACCTCTAGTCTGCCGGGACTATAAGCTGGTGATGTATCTTCACTCTTCGGCTAGTCCTTGGTATGATTTGACATGGGGTCTAAACAGAGAGCCACATAATCTGGTACTACGGGTGGCCAGCAGGACTAGTCCTGGCTGGTCAGTTGGTTGAGGTTCCTTTGGGATCCACGTAGTGGCTGTGGTTTAAACCCAAATTCGCGGGGAGAGTAAGTGGCGGTTAAAGGACTGATGTAAGGTAAAGTCAATATTTCGGGATAAGTACGGTGCTGTTGCCGAAACAACAGATACCCCACATAGGAGTGACTGTGGGACTAAGCGTTGGAAATGAGTTGGTGTTAATTGTATATGGTACGGGATGAATGTGGGGTATGCGGGCCTCACCCACCCGTTTACCCTAGAATAAGTGTGTCGTATGTTTTTTCTCTTATGAATGTGTCGGATGAATGAGAAGAGTATTGGGTTCAATGATGATAAATGAAAGGTTTCATATACAAATGATACCATTGAATTTTCCTTCCTTGTCCAGATATGTTTAGAGTATACTCTGGGGTATCATCAAACCAGTTCAAGATTAATTCAGGGCTACCGCAAAGCTTCGTTCTTTCACCTACCCTATTTCTTATTTTCATAAACCTTCTTTGTCAAACTTCCAACTCTATCTACTTTTTGGCTGATGACAGTCAATCTGCCATAGACCAAGCCCTTCGGATATGGGTGAAATAAGGCACAACATGAATGAATCGCTCAACTGGGACTTGATAACAATATCTGAATGAGAGCTGTGCAGGAGAATGTTCCATTTTAGACAGATAAATACGATATTCTTCTAGCCTCAACTATTTCATGAGAAATGTTGAAATGGCGCCAATTTCTAAGGTTATTGAACTGAATCTAACAAAATTATCTATTGTTATCCATTATTTTTGATTAGCAGCCAAATCTAACATAAATAATCTGTTAATCCAAAAGAATAATATATTCAGACTTTCAGACCAGCTTCTTAAACATGATTTCCTTTAGATACTTACCGTTTTAGAGCAGACTTTCTTAATCCAAATTAATAACATTGTTTTAGGAAATCCAATATACTTGTTGACAGACACTTCTTAAAAATACACTTTTTTTAAATATTTTCATTAACTTTAAAACATTTTCATTATTCACTCTGCGTTTTATTTTTAAAACAAAAAATTTTCTACAATTTCTTTGTGATTATTGCGAATATTAATTCCTTGTGACAGGTTAACAACAACAATGTATACAATAATATTTTGGATTTTTGCGCCAACATCTTGTTGTTGCTGTTTTTATTATTAATCTATATATATAAAATTCTAACGTTACTGACTGACTGACTGACTGACTGACTGACTGATTCACTGACTGATTCATCATCGCACAGCCTAAACGGTTGAAGCTAAAGAGCTGAAATTTGGACAGGAGGTTGGTCTCCCGCCAAATAGATCCACTAAGACGGGATTTTTGGAAATTCGAATGTTTAGGGGGTAAAAAAGGGTAAAAACGGGTAAATTCGGTTAACCTTATATCTCCTAAACTAGAAAAGATACAAAAACAGTTTAAAGCTTATCGCCGTTCATTTAAAAAATAAACGGACAGGTGTCTGGTACTTTTTTAAAATTCGGCCCCTTTAGGCAATAAACGGGTAAAACTGTATTTTGGTACTTTTTTCGCACCCCATGTATCTTTTAAACCAGTGCACATTCAAAAAATATTTTTGACTCATCCATAACTTAACGAAAAAATAAAAATATGAATTTAGTACTTTTTGGATATTCGGACGTTTAAGGGGTTAAAATTGTACCTATTTTTGGTACTTTTTTTCATAAAACATTGTTTTTGGTTTATTAACTTATACATATGAATACATAATAACGGGCTCCCACTACGAGTTTGCAACTTTTTGGAATAGAATTTTTATTTCGTTAATGGGGAGGAAAAAAGTACCAAAAGGGGTAAAAATGGGAAATTTGATTTTATTCAACCACAATGATCGAATTTAGATAAAATTTTTAAATTTAAAAAACACTAAATATCCTAATGGGGTGTTATTTGGACCCCGGTACCAAGTGATATTTTTTGGTACTTTTCATTCTCCTTTTTGAGTTTTCTATGATATTGAAATAGAAACATGAAATTAATAATAAAGGGACTTTTCGCTACTTTTTCGTTCTACACAGGTACTTTTTTGAGTTTTCTTTCAAATTAAACCTAGAAACATGAAATTAAGCATGTAGAGCTCGGAGTAAATGAGAATCTATAAAATGCGACTTTTTGGTACTTTTTCGTTCTTCAAAAGGTACTTTTTGAATTTTCTATAATATTGAACCTAGAAACATGAAATTTAACATGTAGAGACCGGAGTAAATGAGAATCTATAAAAGGGGACTTTTTAGTACTTTTTCGTCCTTCGACTGGTACTTTTTGAGTTTTTCTATAAAATTTAACCTAGAAACATGAAATTAAGCATGTAGAGCCCAGAGTAAATGAGAATCTATAATAGGGGACTTTTTGGTACTTTTTCGTCCTTCGACTGGTACTTTTTGAGTTTTCTATAAAATTTAACCTAGAAACATGAAATTAAGCATGTAGAGCCCTTAGTAAATGAGAATCTATAAAAGGGGAACTTTTTGGTACTTTTTCGTCTTTCGACTGGTACTTTTTGAGTTTTCTATAAAATTTAACCTAGAAACATGAAATTAAGCATGTAGAGCCCGGAGTAAATGAGAATCTATAAAAGGTACTTTTTGAATTTTTTATATATTGAACCTAGAAACTTGAAATTAAGTATGTAGAGCCTGGATTAAGTGAGAACATATGGAAAGGGGACTTTTTGGAACTTTTTCGTTCTCAAAGGTACTTTTTGGATTTTTGTATAATATTGAACCTAGAAACGTGAAATTAAGCATGTTCTTTAAAAGATACATTTGAATTTTCTATAATATTGAACCTAGAAACATGAAATTAAGCGTTTAGAGCCTGGATTAAGTGAGAACCCATTAAACGGCACTTTTTGGTACTTTTTCGTTCTTCAAAAGGTACTTTTTGTGTTTTTTATAATATTGATCCTAGAAAATGAAATTAAGCATGTGGAGCCCGGAGTTAATTAGAAATCTATAAAAGCAATCAGGGACTTGAGTGAATGAAAATTTAAACTGGAATATTTTCTGGTACTTTTTGAATTTTCTATAATATTGAACTTAGGAACATGAAATTAAATAAAATAGTTTTTTGGTACTTTTTCGTACTTCACTGGTACTGGTACTTTTAGAGCTTATCTATATATATAAAATTCTAACGTTACTGACTGACTGACTGACTGACTGATTCACTGACTGATTCATCATCGCACAGCCTAAACGGTTGAAAGCTAAAGAGCTGAACAGGAGTTGAGTCTCCCGCCCAATAGATCCACTAAGACGGGATTTTTGGAAATTCGAATGTTTAGGGGGTAAAAAAGGGTAAAACGGGTAAATTCGGTAACCTTATATCTCCTAAACTAGAAAAAGATACAAAAACAGTTTAAAGCTTATCGCCGTTCATTTAAAAAATAAACGGACAGGTGTCTGGTACTTTTTAAAATTCGGCCCCTTTAGGACAAAAACGGGTAAACTGTATTTTGGTACTTTTTTCGCACCCCATGTATCTTTTAAACCAGTGCACATTCAAAAATATTTTTTGACTCCTTCATACTTAACGAAAAAATAAAAATATAGATGTAGTACTTTTGGATATTCGGACGTTTAAGGGTTAAAATTGTACTATTTTTGGTACTTTTTTCATAAAACATTGTTTTTGGTTTATTAACTTATACATATGAATACATAATAACGGGCTCCCACTACGATGTTGCAACTTTTTGGAATAGAATTTTTATTTCGTTAATGGGGAGGAAAAAAAGTACCACAAGGGGTAAAAATGGGAAATTTGATTTTATTCAACCACAATGATCCAATTTAGATAAAATTTTTAAATTTAGAAACACTAAATATCCTAATGGGGTGTTATTTGGAACCCCGGTACCAAGTGATATTTTTTGGTACTTTTTCATTCTCCAACTGGTCCTTTTTGAGTTTTCTATGATATTGAATAGAAATATGAAATTTATAATAAAGGGACTTTACGCTACTTTTTCGTTCTACACAGGTACTTTTTTGAGTTTTCTTTAAAATTAAACCTAGAAACATGAAATTAAGCATGTAGAGCTCGGAGTAAATGAGAATCTATAAAATGGGACTTTTTGGTACTTTTTCGTTCTTCAAAGGTACTTTTTGGAATTTTCTATAATATTGAACCTAGAAACATGAAATTAAACATGTAGAGACCGGAGTAAATGAGAATCTATAAAAGGGGACTTTTTGGTACTTTTTCGTCCTTCGACTGGTACTTTTTGAGTTTTCTATAAAATTTAACCTAGAAACATGAAATTAAGCATGTAGAGCCCGGAGTAAATGAGAATCTATAAAAGGGGACTTTGTGGTACTTTTTCGTCCTTCGACTGGTACTTTTTGAGTTTTCTATAAAATTTAACCTAGAAAACATGAAATTAAGCATGCGGAGGCCTTAGTTAATGAGAATCTATAAAGGGGACTTTTTGGTACTTTTTCGTCCTTCGACTGGTACTTTTTGAGGTTTTCTATAAAATTTAACCTAGAACATAAAATTAAGCATGTAGAGCCCTTAGTAAATGAGAATCTATAAAAGGGGACTATTTGGTACTTTTTCGTCTTTCGACTGGTACTTTTTGAGTTTTCTATAAATTTAACCTAGAAACATGAAATTAAGCATGTAGAGCCCTTTGTAAATGAGAATCTATAAAAGGGGACTTTTTTGGTACTTTTTCGTCCTTCGACTGGTACTTTTTGAGTTTTCTATAAAATTTAACCTAGAGACATGAATTTAAGCATGTAGAGCCCAGAGTAAATGAGAATCTATAATAGGGGACTTTTTGGTACTTTTTCGTCCTTCGACTGGTACTTTTTGAGTTTTCTATAAAAATTTAACCTAGAAACATGAAATTAAGCATGTAGAGCCCAGAGCAAATGAGAATCTATAATAGGGGACTTTTTGGTACTTTTTCGTCCTTCGACTGGTACTTTTTGAGTTTTCTATAAAATTTAACCTCGAAACATGAAATTAAGCATGTGGAGCCTTAGTTAATGAGAATCTATAAAAGGGGACTTTTTTGGTACTTTTTCGTCCTTCGACTGGTACTTTTTGAGTTTTCTATAAAATTTAACCTAGAAACATAAAACTAAGCATGTAGAGCCCTTAGTAAATGAGAATCAATAAAAGGGGACTATTTGCTACTTTTTCGTCTTTCGACTGGTACTTTTTGAGTTTTCTATAAAATTTAACCTAGAAACATGAAATTAAGCATGTAGAGCCCTTAGTAAATGAGAATCTATAAAAGGGGACTTTTTGGTACTTTTTCGTCCTTCGACTGGTACTTTTTGAGTTTTCTATAAAATTTAACCTACAAACATGAAATTAAGCATGTAGAGCCCGGAGTAAATGAGAATCTATAAAACGGGACTTTTTGGTACTGTTTCGTTCTTCAAAAGGTACTTTTTGAATTTCCTATAATATTGAACCTAGAAACATGAAAATAACTATGTAGAGCCTGGATTAAGTGAGAACCTATAAAAGGGACCTTTTGGTACTTTTTAGTTCTTCAAAAGGTACTTTTTGGATTTTTGTATAATATGGAACCTAGAAACGTGAAATTAAGCATGTAGAGCCCGGAGTAAATGAGAATCTATGAAAGGGGACTTTTTGGTACTTTTTCGTCCTTCGACTGGTACTTTTTGAGTTTTCTATAAAATTTAACCTAGAAACATGAAATTAAGCATGTAGAGCCCGGAGTAAATGAGAATCTATAAAAGGGGACTTTTTGGAACTTTTTCGTTCTTCAAAAGGTACTTTTTGGATTTTTGTATAATATTGAACCTGGAAACGTGAAATTAAGCATGTAGAGCCCGGATTAAGTGAGGACCTATAAAAGGGGACTTTTTGGTACTTTTTTGTTCTTTAAAAGGTACATTTTGAATTTTCTATAATATTGAACCTAGAAACATGAAATTAAGCGTTTAGAGCCTGGATTAAGTGAGAACCTATAAAAGGGCACTTTTTGGTACTTTTTCGTTCTTCAAAAGGTACTTTTTGTGTTTTTTATAATATTGATCCTAGAAACATGAAATTAAGCATGTGGAGCCCGGAGTTAATTAGAATCTATAAAAGCAATCAGGGACTTGAGTGAATGAAAATTTAAACTGGAATATTTTCTGGTACTTTTTGAATTTTCTATAATATTGAACTTAGGAACATGAAATTAAATAAAATAGGTTTTTTGGTACTTTTTCGTACTTCACTGGTACTGGTACTTTTAGAGCTTTCTAAAATATTGAATATATAAACATAAAATTAAACACGCAGTATCCCAATTGAACGAAAATTGAAAAAGGTACCAGAGTATCCTTTTTTGTTCTTTTAGTAATACTTTTCGAATTTTCTATAATATTGAACCTAAAAACATAAAATTGGACATGTAGCTTCCTGATTGTATAAAAATCTTTATGCCTTTTTTTTTTTGGTTGAAAATTAAACATGCGTCATCCTGATTTAATGAAAATATATAAAAAGGCACTGTCTGGTACTTTTTCGTTCTTCAACTGTTTTTTTTTAATTTTCTGTAATATTGAGACTAGAATCATAAAATCAAACTTAAAGAGTTCTCTAAAAGGGGATTTTTTGATATTGCAAATATATATACATTTACAATAATGATATTTATTTTATTCCATTACGATGAGGGTAGCGAAGCACACTGGGTATAGCTAGTAATATGTATTTTTTTCTTGTTTTAATGGAATTTATCACTTTTTTTTTAATTTCATATGCACACGGTCAAGACCAGACTACACTAATGTCTACTAAATGGTCTGTGATTGTGGTGGCTGTTTTTCCGATTTGAATATTTTTTGTTTGTTTGTGGTTCAGTTTATTTTTGTTTGTTTTGAAAATAAAATTGCGGAGAGTAGTACAAGTGGGAGTAGTACTATGGACTGTTTGTCAAAATTTTGTTGGCGTTTACTGACAGTTGTTAATGAATTTTTTGCGCCTTTAAAAAACTGTTAAATTAACATTTGTTTGAGGTAAATAAGCAACATTTTTTTGGAACTTGGCAAACACATTTCCTCTCTCTCTATTCTAAAAAAAACAACAGCTTGTTATCAAAATAATAATAATAAACCTCAAAACATGCAAAAATCAGCTGTTTAATATTGACCAGCAATCATAATGTGTCAAATTAAGGTTGCTGTTATTATTATTGCTGTTTATTATTAAAAAACAGAGAGGGAGATAAACACAAATACAAGATAATTAACGAGAGAGAACACAATTTTTGATTTTGATTATTCGACTTGTTGCCTACTGCTTTTTGTTGTTGCTGTTAATTTCTTATCAAATTATTCTTGAGTCGTTGTCTGCCATTCATTTGTAAATTCCAACATCATAAATATTTATTACGAGTAAATATAAGACAACACTGATTACTTTTCCTTAGCATGTATGATTTTTAAATAGTTTTTGTCGTTAAAATGAAAGTAAATAAAATTTTGTAATGCAAAATACTTGGTAGAAGAGTAGAGGGAGAAAAAAAGTGACCTACAAAATGAAAAAAAAATCTTGTTTTAGTCGATTTGAAAAATTATAGAGATTTTTTTCGCTTATACTCATGGCAAAATGTTGGTAAATTTTGTCAAAGATTATACTTTCAAACTGTTGCCATAGATCGGTACCGTTCTTTCCATCACGATCACTACTGCTTTATCTATGTTTAGGTTCAGATCTAGGTTTCCTAATGGTATCCTTACAATGATCCTTTTTTGAGGTTTGATCATTTTAAGAGCCGTTTGCTTGATGATCTTCGTTAATGCAAGAAGTTTTTCACAAGATTATTTCGATCTTTACACATATCGAGGTAATGCCTCCAATCCTGATACTGATCTTCCAATCAAGATCAGTCCAATCAGGTCTCATCGATGTCTGTTAAGTCCTAACCATCTTTAGAGCTAGCTTTATTAATAGTATTCTTACTGGGTTCATTAAGAGCACTATCCTTTTTCATTGAATTTTGAATCATTGGCGCCATTGATATTAAGCCTTTTTTAAAGGTTTGATCACTTTCATAGAAGTTTTATTGATGATCTTCGTTCTTTATGGAAGTTTTTCAGAAGATTGTTCTGATCGCTTTCTTCTTTATCGATATTGAGATTAATTAGTCTTAGGTTCTTACCGATCTATGATGACATTCGCTAAAAGTAGCACGAGCCACTTTCGTATTTTTATTTCTGAGACGATTCTGAAGTTTGCTTCTTCCTTTTTTGGATACTTGGATTATCATTTTCAAATCTCCTGGTAACTTAGAACAAACTACTGATCTTTTAATCATGATCATTCCAATCGTCCACACGGAATCATCGATTTTTCCATCTTTTTTAAGTTGGGTCTTAATTATCTTCATAATTTGTTGTTTTAATGATCTTCTTATTGGGAACCTTTAAAGAGCCAGCCCTCTTCTTAGAATTCTAGATCTTTGGCCTCATCGTTATTAATTCGTGACTACTTTCAGAAGGGCCATTAAATTCTTTCAAACTTTGCGATGTCCTGTCGGTGTTTTGAGAGAATTTTCTTCACGTTTTTCATAAAAAATAGGTCAAAGTCTAGCTGCACTTCTCGTGAGACAAGATCTTCCCAAAATAGCACTGAGAAGCTCGCCTCATCGTTGTTAATTAGTGACTACTTTCAAAAGTACCATTAGATTCTTTCAAACTTTGTCCTGTCGGTGCTTTGAGAGAATGTGTGTCCTTAACGCCGTGAAAGATATATCACCATTTCATCCTGATAGACCAGAAATTTTCTTCACTTTTTTTCTAAACAACACGTCAAAATCTAGCTGCGAAACTAGATCTTGCCAAAATAGCACTTAGAAGTTCGCAGACTATTTAGAACTTTGCGATGTCCTGTGATTGGTTTCTAAAGAGATACTCTCTTAGAACTTTTCTGGCTATTCCTGAATCTTCCTCGTGCTTCTCTTTGCTTTCTCCTTCGTTCTACCAGTAGCATGAAATTCATTGGTGCTTTGCTTCTTGCTCCTTGTTAGATATCAGAGTCATGTTCTCCAACTTCTGAGTGACACTAGTTTCCCTGAAAGAGTCTCTAAACAATCCAGAAGAAGTCATAAAGTAGATCATTTCTCGCAGATTTCCAATGTAAGTTTTTCATTGAGTGTAAAAATGTTTTAATTAATTTACATAAAATATTACATGTTAATCAAGTTTAATTATAATTTGAAAAACTTTAAACTTGTATTTGAAAATATTTAAGTTGTAAAAAAAAAAAAACTGAAAATTGGGACGCAAGTGTCACCAAGTGTGATTTAAATAAAAAAATTATGAGTGTGTTTTTATAAAAAATCAAATTACTAACGACTTTGAGTAACATGACAGATATGGATATCATAACAGATAAGAGTTTTTATATCAAAAACTATAATAAAATCGAAAGTATAAAATAATTTCATTGAGCAATTTTATTATTACAGTTAAAATTTCCATTATATGTTTTTAAAAAATCCCTACTCAAATAATTTAATTAATTGATAAGAACTAATTTAATTTTTTATTAATTGTCACATTTTGTAGGTGGGTGGATGACAAATATTTACAAATAATTAAAGATATTGATAATTGTTGATAAATATAAAGCGAGATTATTTTATTATAATAATTGAAGTATATAATCATAAATTCGCCCATATCTAAAATTTACTAATTGCTAGTCCATAGGTTATTTATCGCTGATTAATCGTTTCCATATATCTCGATCACGAGCCATCTGTTAAACAAAACCCTTTCTGTATGAACCTTTTTGAAACGTGTGCCGTTTATTTTTCCTCCTAATTATCATAATGACATTGCATCATTTATTTTATGTAAATTTTTTGTCATTATTCGACTATATAAATGAGATCATTTAATGCAATTCGTGCTTAAACATCTTTTTATTGTTATGGCGATTATTATTATTGCACTGTAGTAGTAGTAGAAACAGAGATGGATAGTTGAAGTGATCTTATGTATTTTGTTTGATGATCAATATTAAACATTTAATAAAGCAAATTATTGCATTCAATTGCAATATCCTACATGATCTCATTTGTGAAAATAACTGTTAAAGAATATCTAACTTATGATTCGAAATCTATTAGCACGATCACCTAAGTTCGGTGCCTCTATATGGACTAAACTATAGTCTAGTCTATAGTCTTGTCTATAGTCTAGTCTATAGTCTTGTCTATAGTCTAGTCTATAGTCTAGTCTATAGTCTAGTCTATAGTCTCGTCTATAGTCTAGTCTATAGTCTAGTCTATAGTCTAGTCTATAGTCTAGTCTATAGTCTAGTCTATAGTCTAGTCTATAGTCTAGTCTATAGTCTAGTCTATAGTCTAGTCTATAGTCTAATCTATAGTCTAGTCTATAGTCTATAGTCTATATAGTCTAGTCTATAGTCTAGTCTATAGTCTAGTCTATATTCTAGTCTATAGTCTAGTCTATAGTCTAGTCTATAGTCTAGTCTATAGTCTAGTCTATAGTCTAGTCTATAGTCTAGTCTATAGTCTAGTCATAGTCTAGTCTAGTCTATAGTCTAGTCTATAGTCTAGTCTATAGTCTAGTCTATAGTCTAGTCTATAGTCTAGTCTATAGTCTAGTCTATAGTCTAGTCTATAGTCTAGTCTATAGTCTAGTCTATAGTCTAGTCTATAGTCTAGTCTATAGTCTAGTCTATAGTCTAGTCTATAGTCTAGTCTATAGTCTAGTCTATAGTCTAGTCTATAGTCTAGTCTATAGTCTAGTCTATAGTCTAGTCTATAGTCTAGTCTATAGTCTAGTCTATAGTCTTGTCTATAGTCTAGTCTATAGTCTAGTCTATAGTCTTGTCTATAGTCTAGTCTATAGTCTAGTCTATAGTCTAGTCTATAGTCTAGTCTATAGTCTAGTCTATAGTCTTGTCTATAGTCTAGTCTATAGTCTAGTCTATAGTCTAGTCTATAGTCTAGTCTATAGTCTAGTCTATAGTCTAGTCTATAGTCTAGTCTATAGTCTAGTCTATAGTCTAGTCTATAGTCTAGTCTATAGTCTAGTCTATAGTCTAGTCTATAGTCTAGTCTATAGTCTAGTCTATAGTCTAGTCTATAGTCTAGTCTATAGTCTAGTCTATAGTCTAGTCTATAGTCTAGTCTATAGTCTAGTCTATAGTCTAGTCTATAGTCTAGTCTATAGTCTAGTCTATAGTCTAGTCTATAGTCTAGTCTATAGTCTAGTCTATAGTCTAGTCTATAGTCTAGTCTATAGTCTAGTCTATAGTCTAGTCTAAGTCTAGTCTAAGTCTAGTCTATAGTCTAGTCTATAGTCTAGTCTATAGTCTAGTCTATAGTCTAGTCTATAGTCTAGTCTATAGTCTAGTCTATAGTCTAGTCTATAGTCTAGTCTATAGTCTAGTCTAGTCTAGTCTATAGTCTAGTCTATAGTCTAGTCTATAGTCTAGTCTAGTCTATAGTCTAGTCTATAGTCTAGTCTATAGTCTAGTCTATAGTCTAGTCTATAGTCTAGTCTATAGTCTAGTCTATAGTCTAGTCTATAGTCTAGTCTATAGTCTAGTCTATAGTCTAGTCTATAGTCTAGTCTATAGTCTAGTCTATAGTCCTAGTCTATAGTCTAGTCTATAGTCTAGTCTATAGTCTAGTCTATAGTCTAGTTCTATAGTCTAGTCTATAGTCTAGTCTAAGGTCTAGTCTATAGTCTAGTCTATAGTCTAGTCTATAGTCTAGTCTATAGTCTAGTCTATAGTCTAGTCTATAGTCTAGTCTATAGTCTAGTCTATAGTCTAGTCTATAGTCTAGTCTATAGTCTAGTCTATAGTCTAGTCTATAGTCTAGTCTATAGTCTAGTCTATAGTCTAGTCTATAGTCTAGTCTATAGTCTAGTCTATAGTCTAGGTCTATAGTCTAGTCTATAGTCTAGTCTATAGTCTAGTCTATAGTCTAGTCTATAGTCTAGTCTATAGTCTAGTCTATAGTCTAGTCTATAGTCTAGTCTATGTCTAGTCTATAGTCTAGTCTATAGTCTAGTCTATAGTTAGTCTATAGTCTAGTCTATAGTCTAGTCTATAGTCTAGTCTATAGTCTAGTCTATAGTCTAGTCTATAGTCTAGTCTTAGTCTAGTCTATAGTCTAGTCTATAGTCTAGTCTATAGTCTAGTCTATAGTCTAGTCTATAGTCTAGTCTATAGTCTAGTCTATAGTCTAGTCTATAGTCTAGTCTATAGTCTAGTCTATAGTCTAGTCTATAGTCTAGTCTATAGTCTAGTCTATAGTCTAGTCTATAGTCTAGTCTATAGTCTAGTCTATAGTCTAGTCTATAGTCTAGTCTATAGTCTAGTCTATAGTCTAGTCTATAGTCTAGTCTATAGTCTAGTCTATAGTCTAGTCTATAGTCTAGTCTATAGTCTAGTCTATAGTCTAGTCTATAGTCTAGTCTATAGTCATAGTCTATAGTCTAGTCTATAGGTCTAGTCTATAGTCTAGTCTATAGTCTAGTCTATAGTCTAGTCTATAGTCTAGTCTATAGTCTAGTCTATAGTCTTAGTCTATAGTCTAGTCTATAGTCTAGTCTATAGTCTAGTCTATAGTCTAGTCTATAGTCTAGTATATAGTCTAGTCTATAGTCTAGTCTCTAGTCTAGTCTATAGTCTAGTCTATAGTCTAGTCTATAGTCTAGTCTATAGTCTAGTCTATAGTCTAGTCTATAGTCTAGTCTATAGTCTAGTCTATAGTCTAGTATATAGTCTAGTCCATAGTCTCGTCTATAGTCTAGTCTATAGTCTAGTCTATAGTCTCGCTATAGTCTAGTCCATAATCTAGTCTATAATCTAGTCTATTGTCTTGTCTATGGTCTAGTCTATAGTCTAGTATATAGTCTAGTCTATAGTCTAGTCTATAGTCTAGTCTATAGTCTAGTCTATAGGCTAGTCTATAGTCTAGTCTATAGTCTAGTCTATAGTCTAGTCTATAGTCTGGTCTATAGTCTAGTCTATAGTCTAGTCTATAGTCTGGTCTATAGTCTCGTCTATAGTCTAGTCTATATATAGTCCAGTCTATAGTCTAGTATATAGTCTAGTCTATGTCCATGCTTGGCTTAAGAAAAAGACATTTTTCAAGTTATGACTTTCCCCATCCCTGCTTTACAACAATTACGGTAATTTTCTTGTCGTTTATATTCTGTTTTAACAAACAATCACAACAATCGCGACAACGCATTTTGTTTTAATTGTCGTTTCGTGTTGTTCAAACACAAAAACTATTGTTGCTGTTGACGCCTGCTACTCGATTTTTGAATGACAAGTAAATTGCCGCTGCTGATCACCTGTAGAAAATGTGTTTAACATTTTTTTTTTTTTTGCTTTAAAATACATTGAACTTTTTTTTTGCATAAACTACGTAAAACTGGTATTTATTGGTTTCGGCTGGTGTGTTAAGAAATATATATGTATGTAATAAAAATGGCATATTTTGTATGCGTTGAAGGTAACAAATGATCAGCGAGTAATTTAGTTTAATATATAACGGGGATTTTTTAAAGTTGGGGGTTTTTAACTTGAAATTAGCAAATTGCTTTTTAAACGTATAGTTAGATATTGCAATTTTACACATGTAGTTTAAAAATAACAACTTTTAATTCAGTGGAATCATTTAAAGATTTTATGGAATTAGTAATTGATTAAAGCAATTAAAAATAATATTGGTAATTTGAAAGTTTTAAGGGGAAATTTGTTGGAAATGTATTTTAAATTTTAATAGAATCTTGAAATATTATTTTTGTTAATTACAATAAATTGAAAAATATTTAAAATAACTTAAACAATTTCAATTATTCTTTTAAATAAAATCCTGATAATTTGTTATATTTCCTGTTCAATTCAAAAAAAAAAAAAACCTTTTAAAAAATATATATTTTCACAAAAAAAATTCTATTCCTGCAAAATTGCTTGCTGGGTTGTAACGCGTGTTTAAAAATAATCATTTGTTAAATATTTTTTTTATCAATTAATTAGTTATTATACATAAAAATGTAAACAAATGTTAACGTCATTAATTGCAAAGAGGACGTCATAATCATCTAACTAGGGAAGTAATCCCAACGTCTTCTGAAAAGTTTTCTTTATATGAAAAACATAAAATCGGCTGTAGATCCTTAAATAACGCTCCAATCGACTAAATAGTGAAATTCTGTGATCACTTCAATTTTCCATGAAAATTGCATTTTTATATGAGAAACATAAAATCGGCTGTAAATCCTTAAATAACGCTCCAATTGACTAAATAGTGGAAATCTGTAATCACTTAAATTTTCCATGAAAATTGCATTTTTATATGAAAAAACTTAAATCGGCTGTAGTTCCTTAAATAACACTCCAATCGACTAAATAGTGAAAATCTGTGATCACTTCAATTTTCCATGAAAATTGCATTTTTATATGAAAAACTTAAAATCGGCCGTAGTTTCTTAAATAACGCTCCAATCGACTAAATAGTGAAAATCTGTGATCACTTCAATTTTCCATGAAAATTGCATTTTTATATGAAAAAACTTAAATCGTCTGTAAATCCTTAAATAACGCTCCAATCGACTAAATAGTGAAAATCTGTGATCACTTCAATTTTCCATTAAAATTGCATTTTTATAAGAAAAACCTAAAATCGGCTTAACGATTTTAACGTTGAACATACCTTCTCCTTAATAATTGTAATAATAATTTTTTGTTTGCCTAAACTAAGTTCTTGATTTTCCATTGAGTTTGCTTATAGAATTAAAAATAAAACATATATATATGATCACGTTTTAAGAAAGTGTTTCGTAAACTTAATTTGCATTATTCAAATAAGGAAAGTAAATACCCATTTATCATTTTATTTACATTGATATTGCTGGGTGATCGTGTAGCGTTTTGTAAACAAACGTTTTAATTCGATTGTTTAGCCATAGTTGTTGAGATATTGTTAAATTAGTTTATAATTAAATGAAATTTAAACGTTAGACCTTAAACAATAAAAATGTTATCCGTGGTAGTATTGATGATCTTGCAAACAGGGTTTTCCCTAAATTCTCAATAATTTTAAGTGATTTACTCAAAATTATGAACTATATTATAAATTACACGTGTTGCCTTAATTATTTTGTATGTATTTTACAAATTGTTAATACAAATTGATTTCATTATTAATTTATTTAAATTTTTTTTAAGTCACCTGCCTCGACAGAGTAAAGCACATTTTTCATTAATGTTTGTGTTGATCAAATAATGAATATAGTTTCTATTGTCATGAGACAATTATATTGTTGTTTGGATTAAACAAAAATGTGAGTTAAACAGGGTGGAAATTATATTCAATTTTAAAAAATGTAAAGGTTAAACTCAAGAGTTCATTGCAATGCAACACTGCAGCATCAAAATGCTGTTGCGTTCGAGAAATAACAAACTTGGCATTACTGTTTGTTCTATAAAAAGTAATGCCAAATCTTATAAAAATTATAAAAAAAATATTGAAAACTTCTGGCTAAACAAATCTAACTTATGGAAAACTTTGTCTGTAAGGGATTCCTACCTCTACTTACAACTATTATTATACAACGCATTTCTATTTGAGATACACAATCACAATTTACTGTTTCAATTATAGCAACCAAGTGGAACGAATTATACAAATAAATATTTAAGTCACAAACTTCCCATAATTATTATATTATACCCACCACCAACACCCTTTAATATAATCGAGAAAAACATTTCAATATTTATTTTAAAATTGTATTTTCGTTATTGTTTATTGTATCTGAAAAATTATTATAAAAAAAAATAAATTAAATAAACTGTGTAAATACAAAACTCTACAACACTCTTAATAAATGTATCACAATGTCAAATACAATTATTTATTTTATATAAAATTAAATTATACAACATTGTTAATGCTAAACAAATAAATACAATAAAATAATAATTTGTTTTTCAATAAAATGAAGACAAGTTGTTATAATTTACACCAATTCCTAAAGATAAAAAAAAAGTTTAAATAAAAATCTCAACATCGGCTGTGAAACTTTCCATGAAAATTGCATTTTTATATGAAAAACATAAAATCGGCTGTAGTTTCTTAAATAAAATAGTGAAAATCTGTGATCACTTCAATTTTCCATGTGAATTGCATTTTTATATGAAAAAACTAAAATCGGTTGTAGTTTCTTAAATAACGCTCCAATCGACTAAATAGTGAAAATCTGTGATCACTTCAATTTTCCATGAAAATTGCATTTTAATATGAAAAAACTAAAATCGGCTGTAGTTTCTTAAATAACGCTCCAATCGACTAAATAGTGAAAATCTGTGATCACTTCAATTTTCCATGAGAAATGCATTTTTATATGAAAAAACTAAAATCGGCTGTAGTTTCTTAAATAACGCTTCAATCGACTAAGTAGTGAAAATCTGTGATCACTTCAATATTCCATGAAAATTACATTTTTATATGAAAAAACTAAAATCGGGATCCTTAAATAACGCTCCAATCGATTAAATAGTGAAAATCTGTGATCACTTTAATCTTCCATGACAAATGCATTTTTATATGAAAAACTTAAAATCGGCTGTAGTTTCTTAAATAACGCTCTAATCGACTAAATAGTGAAAATCTGTGATCACTTCAATTTTCCATGAAAATTGCATTTTTATATGAAAAAACTTAAATCGGCTGTAAATCCTTAAATAACGCTCCAATCGACTAAATAGTGAAAATATGTGATCACTTCAAATTTCCATGAAAATTGCATTTTTATATGAAAAAACTAAAATCGGCTGTAGTTTCTTAAATAACGCTCCAATCGACTAAATAGTGAAAATCTGTGATCACTTAAATTTTCTATGAAAATTGCATTTTTATATGAAAAAACTTAAATCGGCTGTAGTTTCTTAAATAACGCTCCAATCGACTAAATAGTGAAAATCTGTGATCACTTCAATTTTCCATGAAAATTGCATTTTTATATGAAAAAACTAAAATCGGCTGTAGATCCTTAAATAACGCTCCAATCGACTAAATAGTGAAAATCTGTGATCACTTCAATTTTCCATGAAAATTGTATTTTTATATGAAAAAACTAAAATCGGCTGTAACTCCTTAAATAACGCTCCAATCGACTAAATAGTGAAAATCTGTGATCACTTCAATTTTCCATGAAAATTGCATTTTTATATGAAAAAACTTAAATCGGCTGTAGTTTCTTAAATAACGCTCCAATCGACTAAATAGTGAAAATCTGTGATCACTTCAATTTTCCATGAAAATTGTATTTTTATATGAAAAAACTAAAATCGGCTGTAACTCCTTAAATAACGCTCCAATCGACTAAATAGTGAAAATCTGTGATCACTTCAATTTTCCATGAAAATTCCATTTTTATATGAAAAACATAAAATCGGCTGTAAATCCTAAATAACGCTCCAATCGACTAAATAGTGAAAATCTGTGATCACTTCAATTTTCCATGAAAAATGCATTTTTATATGAAAAAACTAAAATCGGCTGTAGTTTCTTAAATAACGCTCCAATCGACTAAATAGTGAAAATCTGTGATCACTTCAATTTTCCATGAAAATTGAATTTTTACATGAAAAAACTAAAATCGGCTGTAGTTTCTTAAATAACGCTCCAATCGACTAAATTGTGAAAATCTGTGATCACTTCAATTTTCCACGAAGATTGCATTTTTATATGAAAAAACTAAAATCGGCTGTAAATCCTTAAATAACGCTCCAATCGATTAAATAGTGAAAATCTGTGATCACTTCAATTTTCCACGAAGATTGCATTTTTATATGAAAAAACTTAAATCGGCTGTAGTTTCTTAAATAATGCTCCAACTAAATAGTGAAAATCTGTGATCACTTCAATTTTCCATGAAAATTGCATTTTTATATGAAAAAACTAAAATCGGCTGTAGTTTCTTAAATAACACTCCAATCGATTAAATAGTGAAAATCTGTGATCACTTCAATTTTCCATGAAGTTTCTTAAATAACGCTCCAATCGACTAAATAGTGAAAATCTGTGATTCATTTTTATATGAAAAACTTAAAATCGTCTGTAAATCCTTAAATAAAAAATTTTCCATGAAAATTGCATTTTTATATGAAAAAACTAAAATCGGCTGTAAATCCTTAAATAACGCTCCAATCGACTAAATAGTGAAAATCTGTGATCACTTCAATTTTCCATGAAAATTGCATTTTTATATGAAAAAACTAAAATCGGCTGTAGTTTCTTAAATAACGCTCCAATCGACTAAATAGTGAAAATCTGTGATCACTTCAATTTTCCATGAAAATTGCATTTTTATATGAAAAACTTAAAATCGTCTGTAAATCCTTAAATAACGCTCCAATCGATTAAATAGTGAAAATCTGTGATCACTTCAATTTTCCATGAAAATTGCATTTTTATATGAAAAACATAAAACAGTAAATCCTTAAATAACGCTCCAATCGATTAAATAGTGAAAATCTGTGATCACTTCAATTTTCCATGAAAATTGTATTTTTATATGAAAAAACTAAAATCGGCTGTAACTCCTTAAATAACGCTCCAATCGACTAAATAGTGAAAATTTGTGATTTTCTTAAATAAAACTCTTTTTTTGTTAAATTTAGTTTTCTTTAAATTTCCGTTTCTTTGAAATTTTTTTTAATATTTTATTTTTGTTTTCTTTTAACTGTAATTATTAAATTGTGTTTTAAAATTATTTCAAGAATTATATCATTTAGGTCTTTTTAAAATTAAGCCTAATGTGTGTTTCATTCACACACATTTTATTTTCATTTCTGTTGTGGTGTTTTAAACTCTTGATTAAATTACAAACTAAATTATTTATTTATAAACTGTTATGTTATAATAAAGTAGAAAAATGTTGTTGTTTTTTTTTAATTGTAAACGAAAAAAATAAAATTTAATTTACAAAATTTTGTAGGATATAAGGTTTACGTTTAGGAATTACAAGTGTCTAATTTAAATTTTTTGCGTTTATGAAGGAATCTTAGACAAAAAAAGGACGTGTGTTTTTCTTAAGTAATTTGTTTTGTTATTAAAGTTATAATTAAAAACTAAAATGAAGGAAAATATGTAGTCATAATTAAGCTTAAATTAAAAAAAGAAAAATAAAAGTATTCTTTTAAGGAAATAAATAAAATTTATAGAGTAGAAGCAGGAATAGATGTACAAGAGTCAAAATGTATGGATAGCCAGAGATTTTAATTAAAAATCTAGAGAATGTCTCAACATTCGTATAACAAATGGGAGATCAGGGGGGAAAGGACGTTGCTGAAATATATAAAAACTCAACATCTATGGCTGAAGGTTTAGATGCGCCTTGAAAACACACCACCACCCATGCCACCACCCATGCCTCCGCCCATGCCACCACCCATGCCTCCGCCCATGCCACCACCCACACCAATACTGTTACCGCCTCCCATGCTGCCGCCAGAGCTGTAGTTATTGCCCACCTTAGACTTGGATTTGCCATTAAAGAACAACTCAATGTAACGAGAACCCATTTTGCAACGATGACGTTTCATGGCCGCCTGAGCATCATCGTAAGTCTCAAACAAAGCCTCGGCAGTACCATTATGGCGTCCGTTTTGTTTGTTATAGTGTATGCGTACATTGGCGGGACGCAAAGGTTCAAAGAACTATTATAAAATTGAAAACATATCATTTAGCATTCAGCTTTTCTTTAAGAATTTCTTGCTTTTACTCACTTTGAAGACATCATTTTCGAACGAAGAGAATGGCAAACCACGCAACATGATCATATAGTAATCATCATTGCGTCCACCACCGATGGGACCAAAGTTACCTCCACCAGAATTTCCGCCAAAACCTCCAACACCACCTCCCATATTATTGCCTCCACAGTTGCCAAAGTTGGCAAAATTGTTGAAACCACCATTATTGCCTCCCGTATTGTTGCCACCACCACCCATGCCGTTGTTACCGCGATCATTGCCAAAGTTGCCGAAATCACCAAAATCATTGCCAAAATTGCCACTGTTGCCGCTGAAACGATTGAAACCGCCACCACTGTTGTTGCCGCCTCCAGAGTTGTTACCAAAGTTGCCACCTCCAAGGTTATTGTTGCCAAAGTTACCAAAGTTTCCACCATTATTGTTGCCAAAGTTACCAAAGTTGCCCATGCCGCCACCACCGCCGCCACCATTGTTGCCAAAGTTGCCGAAATTACCGCCACCATTGTTACCAAAATTACCGTTATTACCAAAGTTTGGTAAATTATTGAAACCGAGTGTGTTATTGGCGCCTACGCCAAAGCCACCATTACCACCCCAACCTAAAAGGAAAGCAGGAACAATGCAAAAAGCATTAGTACGATGAATCCTCTGTTTAAGCTGACTGTCTCTGGTAGGTTCACGAGTTATAATACGAGTGCGATACTAAGAACTACCCCTCCCACCTGGAACTCGTCTTTTTCTCATTTGGGCAGTCTGTCAAAAGGACTCTATTAACTCGCTTCTCCTGCAATGAGTCTATAGAATTCCAGCACTTAAATGGTCATGTCCGAAATCCCTTAAGAGTCTATTCTATATTAAGCGACTTGATGGTCTGTTTGCTCCCTATGGGACGGCTCTTTGTAGGCCTAGTAGTAGGCCAAAAATTTTAACTAATGATGCTGAATTCAAGTCCTCCAAATTATGTCAAAAATACCGATCTTCCCAATATTTTTTATTATCGATCTTCAAGTCCGAAATCAGGCTTCTTTCTGTTCCTTATAATGGACGGCTTGATGGTCTGTTTGCTCCCATCTGTAAAATTTCGATTGATTCCCATTTTGTGCAGTCTGTCAGAAGGACTCTACTGATTCGCTTCTCCTACTATTGAGACAGGCAATCAGTTGAGTAGTCCATTTGAATCCATAAAGTTCCAGTAAGTACTTTAATGGTCATGTCCGAAATTCTTCAAGATTCTGTTCCATTATGGGCAGCTTGATGGTCTGTTAGCCACGAGTGGGATTAGGTACAGTTTATAGTCTTGGCAGTAGACCAAAAATGAAAGCAAACCAATAAACCAATGAAACTGAATTCTGGTCCTTTAAATTTTATTAAAAATACTGATCTTTCCATTGGGATCATTTCGATCGATGTCAACCTCCTGATCTTGTCTTACCGATTTTTATATTTCTATGGAACAGTTTTCAATTGCACTATTATCATTTCTTTAAATACTGATCTTCCCATCGGAACCATTCTGATCGATGATAGTCGTTAGGTTCAGAAACTTAATCATACTTTTACATATATGGAAGGCTAATTATTTTGCAAATCTTTCATTCCTAATCATTTCATTTGGGGGACTTTCAATGAAGTTATTTTTAAAAATACTGATCTTCACAACGGGATCATTCTGATCGACGACATTTGCCAGGCTCAAAAACTTATTAACTTGTTATAGATATGAAAGACTATCATTTCATTTCGAGGACTTGAATAGAATACTGATCTTGCCATCTTGATCATTCTGATCGATGACAGAAACTTATTCACTTGTTTTTTACAGATTTAACTTTCTGTATTGAAACAGAACGGATTGTAATTTCACTAAATTATTATTAAAAAAAAAATTCTGATCTTCCCTTAGGGATCATTCAGATCTATGACAACCGCTAGGTTCATTCACTCTTTTATAGATATGGAAGTCTAAGTTTAAGTCCAGATCTTACATTCTTAATCATTTCATTTGGCGCAAATGTATCAAACTTTATTTACTGATATTCCCATTGGGATTATTCTAATCGATAACAGTCGTAAGCGTAAAAAACTTTTTCACTATGAAAGGCTAATAAATTCTATATCTTACATTCTCTATAATTTCATTTCGGGGTCTTAAACAGAAACAGAACGGATTGCAATCGTATTAATATATTCTTTTAAAAATACTGATCTTCCCATCGGAATCATTCTGATCGATGACAAAAACTTATTCACTTGTTTTATATATATAGAAGGCTAATTGTTTCCAGATTTTAAAGACGTAATCATTTTATTTCGACAGGTGCCTAAAGGTGTCTTTTCAGGGTCATAGATTGCTTTGCGTTCTTTGTAAATGTTATGAGTTTAAGTTCAAATCTAAATTACTTAAAGGTCTACTTTTCAAAATCTTTTAGAGAGCTAACTGCAGCTTCAGTTATTAATTAAATAAAAATCAAAAATAATACTTACGATTATTACGATTATTGCCACCATAATCACTGCCACGATTACTACCACGATCCTTTAAGTCATAAGGAGCCATACGGCCATTACTATTGCCGGTAGAACGTTTTAGCTCAGCCAAAGAACTGCGGAATATTTCAATATATCTAAAGCACATAGGAAAGAGAGAAAAGAAAAATAAAATTATATTTAATAACAAATCTTGAAAAGAAAAACAATCAATTGTTTTAACAGTTGAAGATCTGAAACATAAAAAAATAAGAAATAAGGCGCTGGCTGCTTTGTTAATAAATATGTATTATCAAATAAAGAGAGCACTAAAACAAATCAGACTTCCTGAGAGTTTAAAGAAGAAAACATAACATGTTTAACAATGTAAGCCCATTTTTGTACTAGAAGAAAAAGTTGCTGCAAACACAACTTAGGAAATTGTAGAAAGCGCCGTTAAAAATGATTTTTTTTTTACATAAAAAACTGAAATTTAAAACCTTAATCATTAATCATTATTATTAGTAAACTAATAATAGGTTTAATTTAATTATATTAAAATCAATTAGGTTTTTTTTTAAAAAAGATTATTAAAGTTATTAAAATTTATTATTGGATTTTTTGGTAAATGTTTGATATGTGTTTTTTTTTTATTTAACAACCCACCTGTGCCCAATTTTTTGCCGATTACGTCCCAAGGCTTGTTCAGTGTCTTCTTGGCTTTCAAACTGAACAAATGCTTCCCCTGTAGCACGACCCCTTCTGTCCGTTACGAAAATTATTCCCTCCCGATCCGCTTTGATTTCCAACCCTGCCCAATGTAACAATAATAACACAAGAATAATACAACAAAAACTAAAAAACCAACTTTTTTTGTTTGTTTGTTTGTTTACTAAATATTTTTCTAGGTTAAAGTTTAGATTGTTTTTGAATTGAATATTATTTTTGGAGTTTTCATATTCAAAACCATCTGTTTTTAATGGTTAAATTAAAACAAAATTAATATAAATTTAATTAAAAAAAAAACGAAAAATGGTTTTACTAATTAAATAAAAAAAAAGAATTATTATTATTAAAATTATGTAATAGGTTTTGCATACAAATTTCAAAGGCCTTTTTTTTTTGGAATGACCCCGAGATTTAATGTTTTTTGTTTGTTTAAAAAGAAAACCAAGCAAAATGTTCCCATTATTTTTGTTTTTATAGCCCATGTCCTAAAAGGGAGCAGAGGGAATGTTTGTTTCTTAATCATGTTGGTTTAATTATGTAAAACACTTTGCCCAGAACTTTTTTCAAGGTATTTTTTGTTTAGACTAAAAAACCTGTGCTTTTTTATAAAAATTAATCATGCAATTTTTGTCTAAGTATCAAAAACAACTTTTTTTGTTTTGGTTATAAAAAGAAATTGTACATATTAAAACTACCAATGGTTTAACAACAAGAGTTTAAGTAACAAATGTAAAGTGTTTAAAACCAAACTTACCGTTGAAAAACTCCTCAACTTGTTGCTCGGTAACGGAATAGGGTAGACCACGCAATTTGACCACATAAGAAGTGCCATGACCGCTAGTTTTACGCAAGGCTTCTTTGGCCTCTTTAGAGGAGGCATTGAAAACTGCAAATCGTTTAAAATACACAATTAATATCTTCAAACATTTCCTTTTAAAATCCCACAAAAAAAAAACTCACCCTCTATATAACGATGACCCATACTAGCATTATCCAATTTCATGGCATTAGCAACATCCTGTTGTGTTTTCACCTCAACATAAGCCTCACCAGTATTTTTACCATCCCAGCGTCTCGTAATAATATGTATACCTTCAGCACCTCCTACTACATTAATATTCTTAAGAAAATCTAAGATTTCTTTATGCGTAGCAGACCAGGGTAAACCACGCAAACGTATATATTTGGGACCATCAGCATCGTCTTCATCTTCATCATCGTCGTCATCACCGTTATCATCACCATTATCATTATCATCGCCATTGTCATTATCATCATCCTGTTCATCGTTACCACCATTATTTTGTGAATTATCATCTTGGGAATCATAGTCTTGATCTTGATCCTGATTCTCATCATCATAGTTTTGACTGTCATCATTTTGATTATCATAATCTTGTTGATTGCCGGACATTTTGTGTTTTAAAGATCTAGGGGGGTGAAAAATAAATAAGAAATTAGTAAAATGAAAAGAACAACGAATGATTTTCGAAAGATCGTTATGGGAACTAGATTGTATATAAAATTAATCTGATAGTTAAATTCTTGTTTAGACCTAGTTCAGTTTTAAATCATTTCAAGTACAGTTCTGGTACAGTACAAGTACAGTTCTAGTTCAGTTCTGGTACCGTACTAGTACAGTTCTAGTTCAGTTCAGTTCTAGTGCAGATTTAGTTCAGTTCTAGTGCATTTTTAGTTCAGTTCTAGGTTAGTTTTAGTTTAAGTTTAGTTCTAGCTCAGTTCTAGTGTAGTTCTAGTTCAATTCTAGCTCAGTTTTAGTTTAGTTCTAGTTCAGTTCTAGTGTAGTTCTAGTTCTGTTCTACTTCAGTACTAGTTAAGTTCTAGTTCAGTTTTAATTCAGCTCAATGTCAGTTCTAGTTAAGTTCCAGTTCTTTTCTAATTAAATTTTAGTTCAGGTGAAGTACTGTTGTAGTTCTAGTGCACCTATGCCTCTGTTCAAGTTTAGTCCACCAAACCAACATTTTTTGCCTAAATCTGCCAAAAGTTGAAAACATTTTACAAAACCCAATTGTTTCGGTATTAAAAATTTAAGTGTGCAAATAATCACTTGTATAATATTCAATGAATATGAAGCAGATTTAAATGTATTCATCATATTTTAAGCTAAAATTGTTCCGCAGAACAGCAAATTTAAGTTTAATTAACATTTTCAATGAAAATTTTAATTTTTCATATAAAAAACACTTTATATACCCAAGCCATTTAATAATCCCCTAAAAGTTAACAAAAAAAAAAATACAATAAAATCTGGCTACTCTAACAAACAAGTTTGGTGGTTAAACAACTTCTGGAACTAAAATATATTAAAGAAAAAAACAACACCGGCGGCAGCTGTACAAAAACTACACTTACAACAATACTTTTACAAATGCAAATATTATATAAAACCCTTTAAATTATTTAACAAAATAAAAACATTTCACTTTTTAATTTGTAAACTTTTAATTTCTTTTAAAAACAAATTATTTATAAAAGCACGCTTAACCATAAATAAAGGACCGCCATTTTGGATTTTTATTTTCTGCATCATTGTCTGGCCTTGCGGTTTTTTTCTTTCGATTTTTTTTTTTGCAGCGTACATTTTTTCAACTTAATTTTTCACTTTAATAACATAAATTTCTTAAATATTTATAACACTTCGTGAAACTTACTATGTTTACTATAAAATAGGCTCAAATTTATTTATATTTTTCAAAGAAAAACACTAGAATTTAAATAAAATTTCTATGACGCAAAGTTTTTCGCACAAAAATTTTCTTTTTCACGTTCAGAGCGCTTTGGGGGAGAGTTTGAGAATGACAAGACAGAGAGAGCCCTGCGCCGACAAATATTAACAGCGGCGGCGACTGACACTAAATATGTCGGCGGCGGCTTAAAATCGACTGTAAGCCAGAGATATAAGCCGAGACGGCTCAAATCGGCGGCGGCTGGCCGCCGGTAATATTTTGCAAGCCGCGCCGCCGCCGACTTCTTTCGGCTCAAAAGCTAAGCCGGCTTAAACGTAGCCGCTGATAAAGATTAGAATCACACATGCATTTCAGAACATAATTTCACCAAATTGAACGGAGTTGCCACTATTTTGAATTCTTATGGCAAATTGAAAAGAGTTGCCACACAATATTGTGCTAATATTAAAATAGTGAAAACTACTATAAATGTCCATATTCTGCAGAAAAAAACTTATATAGAGACAGGTTTCTATGTAACAGACTATTATACAAAGATTTTTCAATATAATAACCCTTATAAGGTCTATTTCTAAAGAAAAAGTTAAATTGAGCCGACAATTTAGCCGCCGCCGATATTTTCTGTAATAAGCCGCCGCCGCCGACCCAAGTAGGCTAAGTTTTCAACTACGTTTAGTTTTTAATTTTTCAACGATTTTAAATAAAAACGGAATCCGAGAGATCAGAAAGTTGGATTTTGGAAGCAAATATATTGTTTATAACAACAAAACAGAGCAAGCTCAAAAGTTGTGTGAGAAATTATGCAGGGATGAATAAAAAATTCTTAAAAATTAAAAACAAATCCTTTCTCCAAGTTTTACTAGGATCTGCCGATATTTAAGCCTATCTTCCATATAAAACATCTTGCAGAAAATCAGTTTCTAAAAAATTTTGCATTAAGAAAATGATCAATAACGTAAAAACAAAGATATTTTATTTGTTTATTTACTAGCTATACCCAGTGTGCTGTGCTACCCTAAAAGCAATATAACCCACTTAACGACTTTGATGATTCTAACTGCAATGGTTTTCCAGATATACAATTTGTTACATATGGGAGATTCCACGCAAATTATTGCAATAGTTTCCCAGATATACAAAATTTTGTATTTCATTCATATGGGAAGTGCCAAGCCTCCCATTGAAAGTCCGCCCGTTATTCTCTAAATGTTCTTCAGTAAAAATTGAAATTCTAGCTCTAATAGTTTCTCAGATATACGAATTTTTCTATTTAATTCATATGGGAGCTCCAAGCCCCCCAGATGAAACTCCGCCCTTTTTTCTCCAAAATGTTCAGATGAATATTAAAGTTGTTCGTGCAAAATTTGAGGAATTTAGTTATATTGGTTTCCCAGATAAACGAATTTTTGTATTTAATTCATATGGGAGGTTCCGCTCCCCTCATTGGTAGTCCCCCAATTTATTACCCAAAATGTTTACATGGATGTTAAAGTTCTTTCAGAACAACATCATTTAAAAGGGATCACAAAGAGATTGAAAAATATTCCAAAAGTTTCACTTTGAAAACATTATTAGAATGTATGAAACTTGCAACTCTAAAGGAAGACTATTCCTATTTTAGTGGTATTTTATGATTAAAATAAGTAAGGCAAATCATATGTCGTAAAAAAGAAAATTTCGGAAGTGGTCCGATCATTAGATTAATAAGAACGTCACCGTGATTTTCGGATTAGGGACTTAAATGTGGAATTGGATCAATAATATATATAATTTAAAGTATTTTTTTTTTTTAATTCTACCATAATTCTATCATAATGATAACTTTTGGAATGATGTATTAGCTATAAACTGATTTTCTGTAAGAGGGTTATATTGGTGGACCGATCCTCATAATTTTATTTTTCATAAATGTGGGTTTCGGTTCCTAAAAATGTTTATTTCGTCGACATCGACATTTGAAAGCCATTTATGTGCGTTTAAGTCATTTTCTGAAGAAGATTTCATTACATATTTTCGTTCCAACAAAAATTGTTTTATTATGGTATTATTAAGTACGTAGAAAACGTTAAAATCAATTATTGAAGGGGGCAGGGTCAACTATGGCCTATAGAGATTTCGATTGATATCGAGCTCTTTTTGCAAAATGGACGTAAGCGAGATAAATTTTCGTTCAATTAGGATACTGCGTGTTTAATTTTATGTTTATATATTCAATATTTTAGAAAATTCAAAAAGTACCAGTTAAAGAACGAAAAATTACCAGAAATACTCCAGTTTAAATTTTCATTCACTCAAGTCCCTGATTGCTTAGTTTTGTGTTTTTAGGTTCATTATAAAAGAAAATCCAAATAGTACAAGTTGAAGGACGAAAAAGTACCAAAAAGTCCCGTTTTATATGTTCTCACTTACTCCATGTTCAATATTATAGAAAATTCAAAAAATACCTTTTGAAGAACGAAAAAGTACCAAAAAGTTCCCTTTTATATGTTATTACTTAATCCGTGCTGTACATTCCTAAATTCATGTTTCTAGGTTCAATATTATAAAAAATTCAAAAAGTACCAGTCGAAGAACGAAAAATAGAAAACTCAAAAAGTACCTTTTGAAGAACGAAAAAGTACCAAAAAGTCCACTTTTATAGATTCTCAAGTGCTTAATTACATGTTTCTAAGTTCTAAGTCAAAAAAGTACCAGTTGCAACATCGTATTGGGAGCCCGTTATTATGTATTCATATGTATAAGTTAATAAACCAAAAACAATGTTTTATAAAAAAGTACCAAAAATAGGTACAATTTTCACCCCTTAAACGTCCGAATATCCAAAAAGTACTAAATTTATATTTTTATTTGTTCGTCAAGTTATGAAGGATTCAAAAATATTTTTTGAATGTTCTCTGGTTTATGGGGTGCAAAAGAAGTACCAAATTACAGTTTCTACCCGTTAATTCCCCAAAGGGGCCGAATTTGAAAAAAGTACCAGACACCTGCCCGCTTATTTTTTAAATGAACGACGATAAGCTTTAAACTGTTCTTTTATAGTTTAGGAGATATGAGGTTACCGAATTTACCCGTTTTTACCATTTTTAACCCCCTAATCATTCGAATTTCCAAAAATCCCGTCTAAGTGTATCTATTTGGTGGGAGACCAACCTCATGTCTAAATTTCAGCTCTTTAGCTAAAACCGTTTAGGCTCTACGATGATGAATCAGTCAATCAGTCAGTAACGTTAGAATTTTATATATGTATTATGTATATAGATTTCGTGCATTGAATTATACTGTAAAAACATTGTAATGTTCGACTTGAATTCAAGTTTCGTTTTCACTGGAGAATGCTATTGAATTAAAGTGTATTTCAACACTTGAAATTTGAATGTTTGACTGGAATTAAACTTGTTTAAAACTTTAATTCCAGCAAGAATGCTTATTTGGTATAGTGTGACAACTATAATGGACCTAAAGTCGACATAAAGCCCACAATGGTTAGTACCAATATTTTGCCCAAACAACATCTACATACCTAGCCAGGTTATATCCTCTAGGTCCGTGAAGACATTCTCTACAAAGCTATAAATTTGTATAAAAGACGGCTTAACAATTGTTTCTTGTAAATATTCGGCCACCATAGTGTTTAGAGACAACAAGAGCTTCACTGAAAGGCACACCTGACAGACATCGCGCTCTATTATGGGTGGGTGTATGGTAGTGATTCTGCTAAGATCAATGGTATAATAATAAGTATGTATCTCAAGGATACCCCCTGAAAACGGCAATCAGCTTCCTTCCATTGCCTCTAGGTGATAATATACCATGTCACCACTAGCCGACCGACCACCACCCGCCTAGGCTACTAGGGAGGTATACAATTGCCACTCTCTTGTGGGCATTCTTCCAGGAGACGACCATCATGATGCCTCCTCTTTCTTGAAAAGAAAGACGTTCTTTATAGACAAATAAATAATTAATTAACAACATTACTTACATTTTTTAATCTTCTAGATCTCACAAATATGCCAAATATAGATTTCGATAAACACTTTTGGGTATTAAACGAAAACAAACCCATATAATTATTAACAATTTAACTAAATTCAACCCAACACTTGCTGTTTCTTTGTACAATGACCCTCGGTATAGTAGTATAGCATACAATCTTATTAATTTTAATTTTTAGTAAAAAATTATTTTTTTATTTAAAGAATATCATTTCTGTCATTTTAGATTTTCGCACACACACAACAACAGATTTTTTGTGGCAAATAAAAAATGCAGAAAACAGTTTGGCGCGAAAAATTCTAGCAGAATTTCTTTTCGCAGTCGGCAGAATTGACATCAACTGCACTTCCCATTTGAAATACACATGTTCGATACCCTAGCCCTTTACGGTATGACATACCAGCAATGTAAAAAGGTGTAGCTCCGTTGACGTCAACGAAGCTGGTTTGAAGTCAAAGCGGCGACTCGAATTAGGCGCGAAAACACGAAAATATCTGAGGCGAAGCATATACATCGAACGTTGAGCAAAGTTCTACACCGGCCAAATTTCAATGAGCGGCTTATTATTAAATAAAAGAAAACTTGCTTAAATGAAAACAAATTAATTTTATATTGTAAAATTCCACAAATTTAGCGAAAGTATTCTGTAAATTGTACAAAATATGGCGAAATTTTCAAGCCGTATTAAGCTGAAAAATTTTCGGCGGCGGCGGCTTTGACATTTCGTTCGGCGGCTAGGCTTAGTCGGCTTAAGCCGAATCGGCGCAAGAGCGCTTGGGGGGAGAGTTTGAGAATGACAAGGTGTAGAGAAAATGAAAAAAGTATTGGTAATATGATTGTTAATTTTGTTATCAAATTGAATTTAGCGATTTTGATATAACATATAAATTTCAGCGATTTTTCCTCTGAGTGTTGCCCTTAATAAAAACAAAGGCCTTTTTTATATCATTCACTACGGCTCTATAGTTTAAACAATATATCGACTTTTTTAATTTACGAAATTTAGATTTTTCGACGTTTAAATTGTCAATCTTTCGATTTCGAAAAATCGACTATTTTCAAGTCGATTTATGTAGCAAATTTTTTTTTAATTATATCCTGAGTGCTATATCTAAATTATTCCGTATGTATTAAGCCCACTTCACACGAGCACACAAGTAATATGATCTGTCAGAATTTTGTGTAGAAGAGATCGGATGGGATCGTCTAAACGCAATATGTAATAAAACCATCACACATTGAGAGAAAATACGGATGGAAAATTTGACAGTCGTATGGCTCTTTTCATTTTTTGAAATGATTCAAAAAACAAGCAAGTCGCATTAGATCAGGGATGTATTTTTATGTAAACACATACAAAAAAATTGAAACAACTGTTTCCATCTTACTTTGTTATTGTTTTATACAAATCGTGTAAACACGTGTTATACGGATGGAATTTCATTTTACTTTTTCATTAGACTTGTCGTACGTAAAGTGTGATCGTCTGAAGGGCCCTTTAGCGTGTAATCTCAAAAAATTTAGCGTGTGCAAGCTGTTGTAAAGTTATAACAGGGTGTATCATAGTTATTGCCTGATTTTAATTAATTAAGATTAATTTTTAGTCAGTTTCATAAAATTATTTACACAAAAATATTATTTATTTGAAAATATCCATATTAAATATGAAAATAAAAACTTCAAACTATTTTTTCTCTAATTACAAATTTACAAAAAATCGCTTATATTCTTTTTTGTTATAAAAACTTGAATATGCCCTCTGGCATCCTTATTAATTTCTATTGTGAATGATTGAATTCAAAATTACAACAGTTGAGAAAACCATCAGGAAAGAAGAAGAAATTAAACGGTAAATTTTGCAAAACTTCCATAATTATCAAGGATTGAACAATTTTAATTAATTTAGAAAAAAAGAAACATATTGCTGTGAAAATAATGGAAGAAAGGAGTGTGGAAAAATACTCCTCAACTGAATTATCTAAAAATTCGGAAATTTTCTGTGTAAATAAAGATCCAGTTGCCACCCTGAATAAAATTTTCGGTCAAGTCCACTGTAAGTCCAGCCTGGTTGCTGGTGTCCATAATAAATGCTGTTTCAAAGTCTCTCTGCAAATGGAAGGTAGACATTTTAGTGCCACAGGCAAAACATTTAAGCAGGCACAGAAATCATGTGCCCTAGCAGCATTGGCCAATTTGTGTAATGTTTTTGTTGATAACAACAACTTGAAGACATGTATGCCTGCCCAGGTAGCAGTTAAGGAGAAACTAAGCACTAAAGATGAATTGCTTAATAATAGTATTAATGAAATTGATTCGAATGCAAATCCAGATATTACTGAAATTGTTAATGAAGGTAAAGAACCTATTAAGGAAATGCCTGAAAATGAATCCAATGCCTTAACAACTCTTCCAAAAACGCTAGATGCAATAGATAACATATCTCTTCAAAAAGAACTTATACCATTAACTATAAAAGAAATTGAAGCTAAATGTTTGGATGAAAAATCTATCCCTTTGGAAAATATTACAAATTTGCCAACAACTAGCGGTTCTCAACCAAAAGTAGCTGAAACTAGGTCACAAAATGCAAGTTGCAAAAAACTTTTTAATAGCGAGAACAAATCCGAATTAGGCAACATGTTAAGCAATAAACTAAAAACTTGTCAAGTGAACCGTAAAACTCTTACAAATAAAACATTTTCCACAATGAATATGGAAAATGTAGAGAGTGTGGAGATGAAAGTATGTGTGAAGAGCTATGCTAGAAATCCCATCGAATCTTGCGACTCCAGTGTAATGATAATTGAGGAAAGCGTTCATAAATCTCAAAGTAAGTTGATTTATTTTTCTATTAAACAGTTTCAGTTCTAGTTCAATTCTAGTTTAGTTCAGTACTAGTTCAGTTCTAGTCCAGTTCTAATTCAGTTTTAGTTCAGTACTAGTTCAGTTCTAATCCAGTTCTAATTCAGTTCTAGTAAAGATCTAGTTTAGTTTAAGTTCAGTTCTAGTTCAAATCAGATCCAATTCATATTTGGTTCTGGTTCATTTCCGGTTTAGGTCTAGTTCAGGTCTAATTCATTTCTTCTTCAGTCCTAGTGTAGTTAAAATTCTGTTCTAGTTTAGTTCTAATTCAGTTTCAGTTCAAATTCAGTTCTAGTTCAGTTTTAGTTCAGTTTTAGTTCAGTTCTAGTTCAGTTCAAGTTCAGTTCTAGTTCAGTTTTAGTTCAGTTTTAGTTCAGTTTTAGTTCAGTTCTAGTTCAGTTCTAGTTCAGTTCTAGTTCAGTTCTAGTTCAGTTCTAGTTCAGTTCTAGTTCAGTTCTAGTTCAGTTCTAGTTCAGTTCTAGTTCAGTTCTAGTTCAGTTCTAGTTCAGTTCTAGTTCAGTTCTAGTTCAGTTCTAGTTCAGTTCTAGTTCAGTTCTAGTTCAGTTTTAGTTCAGTTCTAGTTCATTTAAATTTGGTTCAGTCCTATCATTGTTCGGATTCAATTGCGGCTTCAGTTCTAGTTCACTTATATCTAAATCTTTTAAATCTGTTTCAGAAATTATTTCAGTAAACAACAACCAGCATCCTAGATCATTAAAGAGACGTCATGGTGATAGTCCACAAATTGAACAACCATTGGCCAAAAGACGTGCAACTAATAAATGTAAAACTATGTGCCAAATGCCCCAAAATATAGCAACTCTTGGCAGTAGCCGGTGGTCTCAAAAAAATACAAATGCTGTAAAGGCTTTACAAAAGTTATGTCCAAATTTACAATTTACTTTGGAGGCAGAAATGGGTTCCGCTGTAGTTCCCTACTTTATGATGTCGGCCATAGTAGATGGACGCAAGTTTTTCGGTCACGGCAAAACTATACAATTAGCTAAACACGATGCAGCTGTACAAATTTTAAATCATTTAGAAAAACAACCCGTAAATCTGAATGACAATAATTTTTCAAAAACACCATCAAATAGACAAAACAACCAACAAATGGTTTTACAAAATAATAATACTAATAGAAATAATGCAACTTCATACGATTTGCAATCGGTATATCTTAATAATAACAAGAATAGACAAAATAACCAACAATTGGTTTTACAAAATAACAATAGAAATAACGCAACTTCAGCATATCAATTGCCTACCCAGAACGCGGATATAGTGGAAGCCAAAATAATGCAAAAATTTGAACAATTAACTAGAGGCCGTCAAGAGATTCGTGAGTATAAAGTTTTGGCTGGCGTGGTAATGACCTTTAATATGAATTTTGAAAAGGCCAAAGTAGTATCCATTGCTACTGGCACTAAATGTATTAATGGTGGTAATATCTGCTGCAATGGTTCCGTGCTTAATGATTCACATGCTGAGGTAGTAGCGAAAAGAGGTTTAATGAAATATCTCTATAACCAACTACGTTGGCATTGCGATCCGGAATTGGAATATAAATCAATATTTCAAAGAAATCCTGACGGTTTACAAATACCCTATTCTTTAAAATCCAATGTACATTTTCATTTGTACATTAATACAGCCCCCTGTGGGGATGCCCGCATCTTCAGTTTTAATGATCAATTTAATACGAATAACAATAAGACGTTTAGCTCTTTTAATAATGGCCAATATGGCCAATTACGTACTAAGGTTGAGGGCGACATGGGTACCACACCGGTTGGTACACGCTATTATCCTCAAACCTGGGATGGTGTTTTACTGGGCGAACCTTTACTAACCATGTCCTGTTCAGACAAAATAGCCCGTTGGAATGTGGTGGGTGTACAAGGAGCTCTCTTGTCCCATCTGACAGAACCTATTTATTTGCATTCCATTGTTTTGGGTAGCATGTTTAATGCTAAACACTTGAATCGTGCCTTTTGTGGACGTATTCAACATACCTTAGGCTACTTACCACAACCATATCGCCTAAATCGTCCTTTATTGGGCCAGACCAGTGCACCATTACCCCGTAATACTTATAGGGTGCCTAGTATAGGTATCAATTGGAATTTTGGCGATAATGATACTGAAATCATTTCATTGCCTACAGGACGTAGAATTTACAATGAGACATCCTTGTTATCGAAACAAGCTTTCTTTTATAACTATAACTATTTGTTGAACAATTTACCAAATGTAGGCGGTGCCTGTATGAGCAATAACTATGCTGAGGCAAAGGAAAATGCTCGATATTTTCAAATTGTTAAAAAAGAAATGTTTGCGGCATTTTATCGTGCAGACTTGGGTAGTTGGGTTAAAAAACCTATCGAACAAAATGAATTCACTATGAATTAATTTTTTTAAAGAAATTATTAATTTTTCTACGAATATTTTTCGAAAACAGATTAGGGTCTGTTTGAGGAATAGACAATTTAATTTTGTGTTTTAACACTTTCGTTTTAATATTAGTAAAATACATAAAGGTATATGTATGTTTGTATTAAATTTTCGATGTTAACAAGTTTAGATAACTTGAGAAAAACAAAGTTTAATTTGTTTTGTCTCAATTGAGAAAATAATATTTTAAAATTATTATAAGTTAAAAACCAGACAAAGTTTTTCTTTATAAAAAATGAATTAAATGCAGTGCTTTTTTTGTAAATACTTTTATGCTTAAAATTATTTTTAAGCATACAAAAAGTATTGTTATAAAATTTTTATTTTGTTTTATGTTAATTTTGTTACTTTTATGTTTGGTTAAAGTGATTTTTTTTTAATTTAAGCTTTAAATGTTATGTGAATTAAATTTTGATTTAACTTAAAAAAAAAAAACTTTTTTATAAATCATTAAACTTAAAACACTATGTTGTTTTATACATATAAATGCAATCAATTATTGTTCTTAATAAATAATTTGGCGAAAAAAATAGATCTAAAAGGAAAAGTCTTTGTAGTTATACCCAGCAAAAAAAGTGTGGAAAAAGATGTAGAATTTTTATCACAACTAGTAACCCGAAGTGCTTCAAATTCAGGTGAAAAACCTATGAATTTTACATTAGCGTGTCATTGGAGGGATGTTGTTCATTTTTGACAACTTTGAACTACATCTAATCTTATCTTTAGAAGCTGTAAAAATCCGATATTTGTATGTCAAAAATAAACCACATTCTTTCAATGAAACGCTTATGTAAATTTCATTGGTTTTTCATTAAAATTTGAAGTACTTCGAATATGTTGTTTGTAGTGACTTTTCTACAACTCTTTTCTCATTTTTAACTGTGTTTTAATTTGTAAGTATATGTTTGAAAAGTATGCAATCGCATTTTTAGATGTGATTAAGATGTCGTTTGTAAAGTATGACATCAATTATTTTTTGCTGGGATATTGATATAACCACACAGCTCTTTGAGTCTAACGAAAATTTATCAAATTATTGGAATTGATGTAAAATTTAGCAATTAAATATAAATTGATATATTATCCGATTCATTTATATTCTGATCGATATTGAATTCGTAATTTGAGTTCCTATTTTCGGTTTAAGTAAGTAGTTTAAAGTTGTATTCCCCTTTCCAAACACAAAAAACTTTTTATCGATTCCGTTGGGTTTACATTTTTTTAAGGAAACAAAATATGGAATTAATTCCGCAATCTCCTAATAATTCTTAAAATTTATAATTTATCACGATTTTCATAATTTTGGAAATTTCTGTGCTTTTAGGAACATTTATTTGTTTATACATGGCAACACTGTTGTGTTTTGCTAATCTCACAGTGGATTCAGAAAAAGTGAGCTTAAATCAACATTGTTTACATAAATTTATACCTAAACTGTCAAACTCTGTGTAAAAAAACAATTCGCTCATAACCAATGCTGTCAATTTATGTATATAACAAATCGTAAATTAGCGGCAACTGCCATCCAGTGTTGCCAACTTAGTGCTTTTAGCACTATTTGCGGTGCCTTTTGTTGTGCCAAACGCGGAAAATTTTGCTCATGGTGCCTTTTTTCAAAAAGGCACTACAGTGGTGCTTTCTAATTTTATGACAGTGCATTTAGTGCTTTTTATACCCACCATCAAAAAAGATGAGTGGGGTATATTGATTTTGTCACTCCGTTTGTAACACATCGAAATATTGGTCGTAGACCCACAAAAGTATATATATTTTGGGTCCTTATTAAATTCTAAGCCGATCTAACCATGTCCATCCGTCTGATCATCTGTCCGTCCGTCTGTCTGTTGAAAGCACGATAGGGTTAGATCGGAAAGAGCAAGCGAGTTAAATTTTTCCACAAATATTTCTTATAGGTAAGGTTTGTTTGGTATGGCAAATGGGCAATATGGGTCCGCAATTTCGCATATCCCCCATACAAGTGACCCCCCGAAAAACAGCTTTAACAGTCACAACTGTTTTAAACATACGAGTATAGCGATAAAATTTGGCATAAATAAGTTTTATATGCGTCAAAATCTCTGTACCAAATTTTATGGGAATCGGTCCAAAATTGACCCTACCCCCCATACGAGTATAGCGATGAAATTCAACATAAGTAAGTTTTATATAAGCCAAAATCTCTACTAAATTTTATAGAAATAGGTCTATAATTGAGCCTACCCCCATATAAGGTCTCCTTCAGAAAATGATTTAAACGGTCATTACTGACTTAAAAATACGAGTATAGCGATGAAATTCGGCATAAATAAGTTTTATATAAGGCAAAATGTCTCTACCAAATTTTATGGGAATTGGTCCATAACTGACCTTACCCCCAAATAAGGTCTCCCTATGAGTGCAGCGTTGAAATTCAACATAAGTAACTTTTATATGCATCAAAATTTCTCTACCAAATGACATTAATACTCATTACCGACTTAAAAATATTCGACATAAATATGTTTTATATAAGCCAAAATCTCTCTAGCAAATTTTAAGGCAATCGGTCCATAATTGACCCTACCCCCACATATGGTCACCTTCAAAAATTGATTTTAACGCTCTTTACTGACTTAAAAATACGAGTATAGCGGAGAAATTCGAAATAAACAACTTTTATACAAACGTAATCTTCCTACCGAATTTAATTCGGATTTTTCGGTAACCTACCCTACCCCCTATTAAGGTCCCCTTAAAAATATGAGTACAGCGATGAAAATTGACAAAAAATAAGTTTTATACAATTTTTTTACACAATTGAACCTATCCCTAATATATAAAGCCTCCATGATTACTTCATCGTTGTACTCGCAATAAAAAGATTTTTATTATAATTCTTTATTCCGAATTTTATGACGATATAACTGACCAACAAAACAAAATCTATGTACAAAATTTTATGGGTATCGATATATAAACTTAAAAATAATATATATAGATTTTGCAAAAAAAATATATTTCACACAATTTTACAATTTGGGTGTAGTTACATCGGTTCGCCAGTTGGTAGTGTGCCTGTCAGTTTGAATGTTTAATGACATTTTACTATTTTTAAAATAACTTTTAAACAAATCAAGGAATTTGAAAATTTCTCATCTTATTTATCTAATATTCGTCAAACATTAGTTTTAGTTCTTACGTTACTAAAAATCTAACTCACACAGATGAAAGACTTTAGTATGACGCATGTTTTGTTTTGTAGTCAATGTTTTAAAAAACGAATTTTGGAGTCTTGTAGGAAATGAGCGAAATAATGTGCAATTTTTATTAAAATAAACAATATTTGACTAAAAAACGTTAGTGCTTTTTTACCCATTTTCAGTTAGAAAATTACGCTTTTTTACCCCTTTTTAATTTTTTTGCGCGCGTTTTGCTTGACCAATGTTGGCAACACTGCTGCCATCTTATAAGATTTTTCTTATCTCTTTTTGTTTACACTATTGTGAATGATTTCTAAGCATGTCGAGTGAAAAAAATCAGTTATTGCTGAAAAGTTGAACAACAAAGTAGTGTTAGTTTCGTTTATTTTGTAATTAAAAATACGTATACAATAAAAATAATTAAAAAATAAAATGTGTAATATAATTATCTAATATAAAATCTGTTTATTTTTATAAGAAACCCTTTAAATTTGCGAATTTCAGAGAAAGAAATAAACATGTTTAACGATTTCATAACAAAGTTTTGTTACAACAATTAATTGATATTTAACATAACATATTGCAAAAAAAGAAATAACCATACATGGCCTATAGTTAAACAAAAAAGTTTAGTTTTTTTTTTAATATATTACAAAAAAGTGTAATTATTTTGTAAAGAAAACAAAATGGGTGCGTAAATGAAATATTTTTGTGCAAAAATCAAATTTTTTTTATAAGTAAAAACAAAAAAATGCCAAATTGTTCTAATTTTAGAAAAAGAAAATTATAATAATTACACAAACACCGTAACAGCAGCACAAGATGATAATGAAGATGGGAAAGGTGATGAAGATGACAAAGATGAAAGTGAATTCCCCCTAAAAAATCAACAGAGAAACGAAGAAGTAGAATTGCTCGAACAAAGAGAAGATGGCAATGACATAAATATTGTTGTTGTGATTGATGCTGACCAAAATGAACCTTCAGCAGAAATAGTAAACAAAAATGTAAACAAATCAACAGCTGTGGAAGAACATGAGGAAGAAGAAACAAAAAAACTACTAGAAGAAGAACCGGCTAAAACTAATGAGAAAATTGACCAAAATGTAAATGACAACCAGGGTGAGGAAGATGAAGAGTCTACAACATTTGAGCCTCCCTATACCGCTCCTTTGGCCCCCCTTGACATGGAACTTATAGAGCGACTTAATAGAGAAAGAGAAGCTAAACGTCGTTCTAGCTCAGCTGGTCGCAGAAGATATAGTCGCTCTCCCTGGACACGTAAAAGTGTGGATAGTACGAAAACTGTTGCTAGCATGTTTATTGAAGGTGAACGTTTAAATTTAGATGCCGGTCGTCGTGCTCATGAATTTCATACGATAGTTGATGAGGTTACTCCAGCTGTTCATGATTCACATAGGCAGCCGTCGCTGTCAATGACAAACGCCAATACAGCTGACAGGTGAGTGTGTGTGTGTTTTGGGTTTTCTTTAGTGTTTAAACTTTATAGTGGAGAGGAGGTTATTATGGGTTTGTGTTAAAGTTTGTAACCGTTAAAATGTAATGGAACTTTTTACTCTCTTCCAAGTGAGACATCTATGTAGTCCCGTCTGTTTGTCATTTTTAGTCTTTTATTGATACTGAAAGCCGCAATTTTTAAATTAATGCATTTTGGTCCACGAACAAATCGTATTGAATTTTTCAATTACCCTCCCTTAGTATAGCTAGTACCCTTACAAAATCCTCCAAATTAATCCTATATACTCCTGTTGTAGAGCATAATAAATTCGCTTTTAGCCCAATTTACTCTCTTGCGTGTTTTGTATTACTTTTTTGTTTCGATCTATTGCTATGTCCATCTAGTATATTTTAAACTTTGTATCGGCAATAATAAGAGTAAAAAAAAGTTTACAAAATTGGAAGCTGTATAATGTTATTTATAAAAAAACCTGCTTTTAATTGTTACCATCGACAACAAAGGGGAAAAACATTCCAAATAAAACTGGGTGCTAAGTAAATAGATCAGTAACTAAACTGCAGCTTCCGGATAAAATTTAAGCAGAGTTTTCTATACACATGTAACGCTTAAACGAATAATTATTACGTTAATCAAATGAGTAAAGAAATTGCAAAGTCCGCTTTTAATTATTATTCCGCTAATGCTACAATAAAATAAAACTTCTATAGAATTTTATAAAATTTCTAAAGTATTTTTTTTTTAATTTAACTTTATTATCATTACTCAAACTTTTACTGTGAAATGCTTGCATTAGTTTTCTTTTTTTCTTGTTATCTTAACAATGGGGACTGTTAAAATTATCTTTCTTTTATAATAGATTGCTAAAAAATATGTCATTAGCTAATGACAATTACAATATAATTTCATAATAAATCATAAAAAGATTTATTTTTTTAAATGCATCATAAATAATAGAATTCTTCCAGTTCTAGCTAGATTTAAAATGATATTTTTTTTTAAGATTATGCAGTTTTTTTGTTTAGTTCAGACTATTTCTAATTACATCTTACAAATCTGACGAGTACTGGACCAGACCAAATACTTTTTTGGAACATAATAAATTTCATTTCTAATAATAGTTCTAGCGTTATACTTTGGTTCTAGCTACTATAAGCAATACTTTTCAAACCAAAAAATGTTTTTTTAAAAAATTTTTATAAAATTTTAATTTAAAAATATAAATTATTATGATAAGACATCTACTGCGAAAATTTGAATTTTAAACAATTTGAATTAGTTTTTAAATCTTTCACCTATATTTGTCGACCAATATATTATATCAATTATTAGCTTTGATTCCAACAGATTTTGAGTTATAAGCTTTTTATTCACATCTAACTACCTTTTACACTATGTATTTCTTATCTTTATTACCCTGTATTTTATTTATTGACTTAAATCTGTTTTATGTTTACTTCTGTTATGAAATGTACGTACTTTTTAGAGAACATAAATTACATCAAAATATTTTCAAACATAATTAGCGATCTTGTGTTATGAGTAAAGAAAATATATATATTTAATAAGAAATACTACATACGCTGAGAATTTATGAATAATTTTGTTGTACTTGTTTTAATGCTCTCTTTTAAAACTACAAACTTTGCAGGCATGGGATATTTGAATATTGAAATAGTACTAACTTTTACCAAAAAACCAAAAATTTTATATATTGAAAAGTACTGAATTAATAAAGGTTTCAAAATTAAAATAGTAAATGCCTAGACTAGACTATAGTCTAGTCTATAGTCTAGCCTATAGTGTAGTCTATAGTGTAGTCTAGTATATAGTCTAGTCTATAGTATAGTCTAGTCTATAGCATTGTATATAGTCTGGTCTATAGTCTAGACTAATATATTGTCTAGTCTATAGTGTAGTCTATAGTCTAGACTAGACTATAGACTAGTCTGTAGACTAGACTATAGACTAGTCTGTAGACTAGACTAAAGACTAGACTATAAACTAGACTGTAGACTAGACTATAGACTAGACTAGACTAGACTATAGACTAGACTATAGACTAGACTATAGACTAGACTATAGACTAGACTATAGACTAGACTATAGACTAGACTATAGACTATAGACTAGACTATAGACTAGACTATAGACTAGACTATAGACTAGACTATAGACTAGACTATAGACTAGACTATAGACTAGACTATAGACTAGACTATAGACTAGACTATAGACTAGACTATAGACTAGACTATAGACTAGACTATAGACTAGACTATAGACTAGACTATAGACTAGACTATAGACTAGACTATAGACTAGACTATAGACTAGACTATAGACTAGACTATAGACTAGACTATAGACTAGACTATAGACTAGACTATAGACTAGACTATAGACTAGACTATAGACTAGACTATAGACTAGACTATAGACTAGACTATAGACTAGACTATAGACTAGACTATACTAGACTAGACTAACTATAGACTAGACTATAGACTAGACTATAGACTAGACTATAGACTAGACTATAGACTAGACTATAGACTAGACTATAGACTAGACTATAGACTAGACTATAGACTAGACTATAGACTAGACTATAGACTAGACTATAGACTAGACTATAGACTAGACTATAGACTAGACTATAGACTAGACTATAGACTAGACTATAGACTAGACTATAGACTAGACTATAGACTAGACTATAGACTAGACTATAGACTAGACTATAGACTAGACTATAGACTAGACTATAGACTAGACTATAGACTAGACTATAGACTAGACTATAGACTAGATAGACTATAGACTAGACTATAGACTAGACTATAGACTAGACTATAGACTAGACTATAGACTAGACTAAAGACTAGACTAAAGACTAGACTATAGACTAGACTATAGACTAGACTGTAGACTAGACTATAGACTAGACTATAGACTAGACTATAGACTAGACTATAGACTAGACTATAGACTAGACTATAGACTAGACTATAGACTAGACTATAGACTAGACTATAGACTAGACTATAGACTAGACTATAGACTAGACTATAGACTAGACTATAGACTAGACTATAGACTAGACTATAGACTAGACTATAGACTAGACTATAGACTAGACTATAGACTAGACTATAGACTAGACTATAGACTAGACTATAGACTAGACTATAGACTAGACTATAGACTAGACTATAGACTAGACTATAGACTAGACTATAGACTAGACTATAGACTAGACTATAGACTAGACTATAGACTAGACTATAGACTAGACTATAGACTAGACTATAGACTAGACTATAGACTAGACTATAGACTAGACTATAGACTAGACTATAGACTAGACTATAGACTAGACTATAGACTAGACTATAGACTAGACTATAGACTAGACTATAGACTAGACTATAGACTAGACTATAGACTAGACTATAGACTAGACTATAGACTAGACTATAGACTAGACTATAGACTAGACTATAGACTAGACTATAGACTAGACTATAGACTAGACTATAGACTAGACTATAGACTAGACTATAGACTAGACTATAGACTAGACTATAGACTAGACTATACTGGACTGTAGAACATACTGTAGACTAGACTATAGACTGGACTGTAGACCATACTATAGACTATACTTTAGTGTAGACTATAGACTAGTTTTAGTGTAGATTATAGACTATACTAGACTCGACTAAAAGTTAATCTTTAAACTAGACTATAGACCAGACTCTAAACTAGACTATGGACCACAGATTACTAACCAGAAGTTTGTTATTTAGAAAAAGTACTGAATATGTCTTGGGCGTATCGCTGTGCACTTGGATGTCAAAAGGTACAGAAAAAGTACTAAAGTACTAAATTTTCCATGCCTGATGCAGAACTCAGCCACATTAGTCTCTCAATTGAATATAAACAAAATATTTTGTATTTAACGACAGACTAAGTAGACGGAAGTCCACTTGAACAGAAAAAAAATTTAAATGTTCATTCAGTTATATTCAGTATTAGCAAAGAGCGCGAGACAATAAAGACGTGGCTACAGAGGTCGCGGTAACGTTGCGTGTGTGCATAAAATGGAATAAAAATACTAAAAAATATACAAAATTTATATTGAAAAAAAAAGCTTAAAACAGCAACAAAAAATAAAGAAATCTATTAACCTAATAACACAATATTAATTTAATAAAAAAATTGCCAAAAAATAATTACGAAAATTGTACATATTAGTGTTTTGATTGGGGAAGTGTTAAAAAAAAGTGCGTGGAAATTTTTTAAAGGTTAATTTTAGTTTTAAAAATTTTTTCATTATTTAATTAAATCTTAAAATTATTACAACTATAAACTTAGTTTGTTAATGTTAATGGTTTTATTTTATTTTTATTAGTGTTTTATTTATTTTAATACTTATTATTGTGTTTTTTTATAATGATTCATTTAATATGTTTTTTTTTTTTAGAATTAATTAAAAATATTTATTGTTTTTGAGATTTTAAAGAAAATTAAATTCTTAAATTCTTTTATTTGTTTTTATTAAATCAATATTTGCTTTTATTTCTCTTTTTTTATATTCAAAAGGCAACAGTTGTTTTACCTTTTTTGTTGGTTTTTTTGTTCGCTATTTCTTTTATGAATTAAAAACATTTATGCAATTTTAAACTTTTATTTTTTTTGTCAGTTTTGCTTAATCATTTGTTTGTGTAGACTCATCATAGACTACACGTTTATACTTCTTATGTATTTTCTATTTAACAAGAAATGTGTTAATAATTTTTTATTATTAAACAACACTTCGGGTTCACTAGATAATAAATATAAATGTTTTTTTTTTCTTTTCTTGTTATTTTTAAATTGTCTAGAGCAAATAACAAAAAAAGAAAAGAAAAAATAGCAAATGTTTTTGATTTTTCTTAGTTTATTGTGAATATAGTTTTAAGCAAATTAAATCATTTGCTTGTTGAGTTAATACCTACGTTTTGAAGAGTATTTTTTGAACAATTTAAGGCGCCTTTTATTATAAATATATTTTGTAAACATAATTTCTTTTGCAACATCTCAAAATATTGAGGTAAATATTTATAGTTTGTATATATTTAAAATTTACTATTTCTTTAATTTTGTGGTAAAAATGCTTATATGAAGTTGAAAAAAAAAAACTTTAAATGTATACCATGAAATTCTGATTTAATAACAAATTTTTAATTTGCTACAAAGAAATTATGAATTTTTTTATATGGTTTTTTTGAAATTTTATTCGAGAATTTTTGCTTAAATTAAAATCTTGCAAATTTGTTCAAATAAAACCATTAAAGATTCCAAAGACAATTATTTATTTGATAAAAAATTTCCAATAATGTTAGAATTTATTTAAAAAAAAACTAGTTCTAGTACTAAAAACAAGTAACAGTGGTTAGTTCGTTTATGCCGAATCCTATATACCCTTCACCATAGTATATTAAGACTAGACTAAGGTTATAGACTAGGCTATAGTCTAGACTATCTACTCGACTATAGACTAAACTATCGACTAGAATATAGACTGGACTATAACTAGACTATAGAACATACTATAAACTATAGACTAGACTATAGACTAGACTTTAGACTATAGACTAGACTATAGACTAGACTATAGAATAGACTATAGACTAGACTATAGACTAGACTATAGACTAGACTATAGACTAGACTATAGACTAGACTAGACTATAGACTAGACTATAGACTAGACTATAGACTAGACTATAGACTAGACTATAGACTAGACTATAGACTAGACTATAGACTAGACTATAGACTAGACTATAGACTAGACTATAGACTAGACCATAGACTAGACTATAGACTAGACTATAGACTAGACTATAGACTATAGACTAGACTATAGACTAGACTATAGACTAGACTCTAGACTAGACTATAGACTAGACTATAGACTAGACTATAGACTAGACTATGGACTAGACTATAGACTAGACTATGGACTAGACTATAGACTAGACTATAGACTAGACTATAGACTAGACTATGGACTAGACTATAGACTAGACTATAGACTAGACTATAGACTAGACTATGGACTAGACTATAGACTAGACTATAGACTAGACTATGGACTAGACTATAGACTAGACTATAGACTAGACTATAGACTAGACTATAGACTAGACTATAGACTAGACTATAGACTAGACTATAGACTAGACTATAGACTAGACTATAGACTAGACTATAGACTAGACTATAGACTAGACTATAGACTAGACTATAGACTAGACTATAGACTAGACTATAGACTAGACTATAGACTAGACTATAGACTAGACTATAGACTAGACTATAGACTAGACTATAGACTAGACTATAGACTAGACTATGAGACTAGACGATAGACTAGACTATAGACTAGACTATAGACTAGACTATAGACTAGACTATAGACTAGACTATAGACTAGACTATAGACTAGACTATAGACTAGACTAGACTATAGACTAGACTATAGACTAGACTATAGACTAGACTATAGACTAGACTATAGACTAGACTATAGACTAGACTATAGACTAGACTATAGACTAGACTATAGACTAGACTATAGACTATAGACTAGACTATAGACTAGACTATAGACTAGACTATAGACTAGACTATAGACTAGACTATAGACTAGACTATAGACTAGACTATAGACTAGACTATAGACTAGACTATAGACTAGACTATAGACTACACTTTAGATTACACTATAGATTACACTATAGACTACAGTATAGACTAGACTATACTGAATGTGTGATCAAATTATTGAAGATCCCGAAGATATCTGAGGTCTTCAGAAATTTGTTTTCAACAAACATACGGATAATCAGACAGTCGGACATCGTTAAGTCGAATTCCCTATCTGTAAGGATTCAGAATTTACAATGTAGGAAATTACAATTGAAATGATAAACTTTTATATGCCCCTCTTACGAAGTCCAAGCGTACTTTATTTTTCCAATTTGTTCCAAAAAGTTATTTCAGAACATGTATACGATCCATTGAACTAGTGTAGTACCAATGTATAACTATACTGACAAAGATTGGCTTCCTAGAAAACTTCTTAAAAGAATATTCCAGAAAAAGAGTTCTAGAAATAATGGTTAAGTTATTAGTTCCATATACATATTAAATTCAAGAATCTGAAAAGTGCATTTTTTGCACTCATTCTAGAACTAGTTTTTATATATTTTTGTAAAAAAAGTCATTGTTTAAAAATTTATTCCACACCATCACATTGTTCAGTTATTCTTGACTTTAACCGCATTTTAATATTGTCGCCCTTCCCGCACCCATCTTGAGTTTGCAAATAAAATCTTAAAATAAGATTCGCAATCACTAATGTAAATTACCGTCTAGATGAAAAGTCAACAACATTTGTGTTTAAATAACAGACAATGGTTTTAGTTTATAAAGACTTTAAGCCAAACAGTTTAAATGTATTTCTCAGTCTTTATAGATTTTTGCAATAATGGGATTTGGTTTGAAGAGGGTATAAAAAAAAAGAAAAGTGAAAAATTCTTTGTTGTTTTCTCTTTTTTGACAGGAATTATATTTCTCTTTGTTTTTGTCTGAGAAATTTTTGGCGGAAATAAATTTAAACATAAATATACGTATTTCTTTGTGGCTAGTTTACTCATTTATAGTTTATTTTGAACTTAAAGTACTTATACACTTTTTCCCTTTCTATTTTTTTTTTAAGAAAACGTGGTGACGAATTATAATTCATACAAGTTGAAGAATTTGTTTTTGAATACTGTTGTACATTATTCAATCTATATTTAACAGTTGTATATAAATTTGAAATTCTAGGAATATTCTCGAAAAATTTTAAAATTAAGATTCTTTTTAGTTTTTTTTTTCATATTTTTCACTATATTAAACATATTTCTATGTTTCTCTCTCCTTCTCTCAATTTCGCCTAACATTGTTATTTATATATTTTTATATTATGCTTAAAGCTTTTTAGAGAAACAAACCCCACAAACCAACCCCTCTTTACTAGGCACCTTGCCATTAGGTTTTTAAATAATACAAATAAAATAAATAGGTCATCGTTCTCCCCCTTGAAAAGTTCTTATCATTAATACTGTTTTTTTTGCTTCTATATTTTTGTTTATAACAAAATGACGTTATCGCTTATGAAAACAACGAACATAACATTTCTTTTAAATGTTTTCTCAGCACGCTTTCAAATTTTTTTATAGATTGTCCTGCCTTCTTAGAGCTTTGTATTAATAAAAGTGTTTGAATCCATATGTTATGGCAATTTTAACTTTATAATAACAGTGTTGTTTTAAAAGCATGAAAATAATATCATACTCTTTAATTACCAACTATGTCACCAATTATTCCTTATTTATAATCATGTTTTGTTTATTGCCTTAGGTCAGTATTTAGTTAATAATTTTATATGAGTGTTGATTTTTAAGTGTTATCGTAAAAATTAATCTTGAAATTATAGAGTACACATACTTACTTATTAGCTACTTTTTAATTGATAAGGAAATTGTTTTTAATTGTTTGTCTCATGAGGGTATTGTTATGTTAGGAAAATCGAAGCAAAAGATTATGTCCACATTAGTATTAAGTATGTGACTCTTAGGATCTACAGTTGCCAACTGAAATTTATTTTCAAAACAACTTTCAAACCCCTTTGCTATTTTCAAAATTCCATAACTTTGCTTTCATATAACATTTCCTTAAATACTAATTTTTCTATACAATAATTAAAAAACCATGAATTTTGCATTCACCATTTTAAAACTTTTTATTTTTTCATTTTCAATTTGCACCTACACGTTAAGTTTTTTTTTGCTCCTAATATTTTGTATTTCTTATACATTTTCGCACTTGTCATTCATCTCATTCCAGAGATGGAAAACGAAACTATATAGAAAATTGTTATATACAAATTTTTCTATTTCTAGTTCAGTTCTAGTTCAGTTCTAGTTTAGTTCTAGTTGAGTTCTAGTTCAGTTCTAGTTCAGTTCTAGTTCAGTTCTAGTTCTAGTTCAGTTCTAGTTCAGTTCTAGTTCAGTAGTTCAGTTCTAGTTCAGTTCTAGTTCAGTTCTAGTTCAGTTCTAGTTCAGTTCTAGTTCAGTTCTAGTTCAGTTCTAGTTCAGTTCTAGTTCAGTTCTAGTTCAGTTCTAGTTCAGTTTCTAGTTCAGTTCTAGTTCAGTTCTAGTTCAGTTCTAGTTCAGTTCTAGTTCAGTTCTAGTTCAGTTTCTAGTTCAGTTCTAGTTCAGTTTCTAGTTCAGTTCTAGTTCAGTTCTAGTTCAGTCTAGTTCAGTTCTAGTTCAGTTCTAGTTCAGTTCTAGTTCACAGTTCTAGTTCAGTTCTAGTTCAGTTCTAGTTCAGTTCTAGTTCAAGTTCTAGTTCAGTTCTAGTTCAGTTCTATTCAGTGTCTAGTTCAGTTCTCGTTCGTTCTAGTTCAGTTCTAGTTTCAGTTCTAGTTCAGTTCTAGTTCAGTTCTCTAGTTTCAGTTCTAGTTTCAGTTCTAGTCGTTCTATTTGAGTTCTAGTTCAGTTTCTAGTTCAGTTTTCTAGTTCAGTTCTAGTTCAGTTTCTAGTTCAGTTCTAGTTCAAGTTCTAGTTCAGTTCTAGTTCAGTTCTAGTTCAGTTCTAGTTCAGTTCTAGTTCAGTTCTAGTTCAGTTCTAGTTCAGTTCTAGTTCAGTTCTAGTTCAGTTCTAGTTCAGTTCTAGTTCAGTTCTAGTTCAGTTCTAGTTCAGTTCTAGTTCAGTTCTAGTTCAGTTCTAGTTCAGTTCTAGTTCAGTTCTAGTTCAGTTCTAGTTCAGTTCTAGTTCAGTTCTAGTTCAGTTCTAGTTCAGTTCTAGTTCAGTTCTAGTTCAGTTCTAGTTCAGTTCTAGTTCAGTTCTAGTTCAGTTCTAGTTCAGTTCTAGTTCAGTTCTAGTTCAGTTCTAGTTCAGTTCTAGTTCAGTTCTAGTTCAGTTCTAGTTCAGTTCTAGTTCAGTTCTAGTTCAGTTCTAGTTCAGTTCTAGTTCAGTTCTAGTTCAGTTCTAGTTCAGTTCTAGTTCAGTTCTAGTTCAGTTCTAGTTCAGTTCTAGTTCAGTTCTAGTTCAGTTCTAGTTCAGTTCTAGTTCAGTTCTAGTTCAGTTCTAGTTCAGTTCTAGTTCAGTTCTAGTTCAGTTCTAGTTCAGTTCTAGTTCAGTTCTAGTTCAGTTCTAGTTCAGTTCTAGTTCAGTTCTAGTTCAGTTCTAGTTCAGTTCTAGTTCAGTTCTAGTTCAGTTCTAGTTCAGTTCTAGTTCAGTTCTAGTTCAGTTCTAGTTCAGTTCTAGTTCAGTTCTAGTTCAGTTCTAGTTCAGTTCTAGTTCAGTTCTAGTTCAGTTCTAGTTCAGTTCTAGTTCAGTTCTAGTTCAGTTCTAGTTCAGTTCTAGTTCAGTTCTAGTTCAGTTCTAGTTCAGTTCTAGTTCAGTTCTAGTTCAGTTCTAGTTCAGTTCTAGTTCAGTTCTAGTTCAGTTCTAGTTCAGTTCTAGTTCAGTTCTAGTTCAGTTCTAGTTCAGTTCTAGTTCAGTTCTAGTTCAGTTCTAGTTCAGTTCTAGTTCAGTTCTAGTTCAGTTCTAGTTCAGTTCTAGTTCAGTTCTAGTTCAGTTCTAGTTCAGTTCTAGTTCAGTTCTAGTTCAGTTCATTCTAGTTCAGTTCTAGTTCAGTTCTAGTTCAGTTCTAGTTCAGTTCTAGTTCAGTTCTAGTTCAGTTCTAGTTCAGTTCTAGTTCAGTTCTAGTTCAGTTCTAGTTCAGTTCTAGTTCAGTTCTAGTTCAGTTCTAGTTCAGTTCTAGTTCAGTTCAGTTCAGTAGTTCAGTTCTAGTTCAGTTCTAGTTCAGTTCTAGTTCAGTTCTAGTTCAGTTCTAGTTCAGTTCTAGTTCAGTTCTAGTTCAGTTCTAGTTCAGTTCTAGTTCAGTTCTAGTTCAGTTCTAGTTCAGTTCTAGTTCAGTTCTAGTTCAGTTCTAGTTCAGTTCTAGTTCAGTTCTAGTTCAGTTCTAGTTCAGTTCTAGTTCAGTTCTAGTTCAGTTCTAGTTCAGTTCTAGTTCAGTTCTAGTTCAGTTCTAGTTCAGTTCTAGTTCAGTTCTAGTTCAGTTCTAGTTCAGTTCTAGTTCAGTTCTAGTTCAGTTCTAGTTCAGTTCTAGTTCAGTTCTAGTTCAGTTCTAGTTCAGTTCTAGTTCAGTTCTAGTTCAGTTCTAGTTCAGTTCTAGTTCAGTTCTAGTTCAGGTCTAGTTCAGTTCTAGTTCAGTTCTAGTTCAGTTCTAGTTCAGTTCTAGTTCAGTTCTAGTTCAGTTCTAGTTCAGTTCTAGTTCAGTTCTAGTTCAGTTCTAGTTCAGTTCTAGTTCTGTTCTAGTTCAGTTCTAGTTCAGTTCTAGTTCAGTTCTAGTTCAGTTCTAGTTCAGTTCTAGTTCAGTTCTAGTTCAGTTCTAGTTCAGTTCTAGTTCAGTTCTAGTTCAGTTTTAGTTCAGTTCTAGTTCAGTTCTAGTTCAGTTCTAGTTCAGTTCTAGTTCAGTTCTAGTTCAGTTCTAGTTCAGTTCTAGTTCAGTTCTAGTTCAGTTCTAGTTCAGTTCTAGTTCAGTTCTAGTTCAGTTCTAGTTCAGTTCTAGTTCAGTTCTAGTTCAGTTCTAGTTCAGTTCTGGTTCAGTTCTAGTTCAGTTCTAGTTCAGTTCTAGTTCAGTTCTAGTTCAGTTCTAGTTCAGTTCTAGTTCAGTTATAGTTCAGTTCTAGTTCAGTTCTATTCTATTAGTTCTATTTTAGTTCTAGTTCAGTAGTTACTGAATACGGTGTTAAATCTCCATCTCTGTTAAATCACCAATAAGCTCTCAACTTCAATTTAAAAATAAATTAATATAAACTTCTCTTTTCCACAAAACCTTTTCCAGTTTTTATATAGACAGTACAACATCCACATTACTTTTATCATCGGATAACGAACCGTCATCACATACTGCTCAAAACGCACCTATACACAATTTTACAAATCACAACAATCATCACAATAATAACAATTGCAACAGCAATAACAACAGTCGGAATCCTGCCACCACGTCTATACCAATGACGAAATTAGCACCATTTGAAGATCCACCTGAAATTGAATTAAATGCTCCAAATGATTATTTCGAGAAACACGAACAAAATCCCTCATTGTTTTTCGATGATGGTGTGAGATCAATAGATTTTGTTTTAGTTTATAAAATCGATCAGCAGCATCAGGTGCTGGAAGAAGATCATGCCGAAAAGCGTAGAGTATTTGAGGCCAATTTGGAGGCAGAAGGTTTGGAAATTGAGAGGGTGTGCAAGGAGAAAGAACAAATATATTTTGTTAAGGTAAGAGTGAAGAGATGAAATGTATAAATTGTTTATTATGTTATTTTTGTTTTTACAGATACATGCCCCTTGGAGGTATTGAGGCGTTATGCGGAAATTTTAAAACTGCGTATGCCCATGAAAGAGGTATTAAGATTTTGTTGAAATAATTTTTATTCTTATTTCTTTATTATGTTTGTCAAAATTATATTTAAATTTTTATCTTAATTTTATGATGTTTTTTGATTTTATACTCTTGATTTTATTATTATTTTTCTTATATGGTCTTGTTAAGTTTTCTTTTATTTATTATTTTATATATATTTTTTAATTATAGTTAAAATGCACGTGAAATATTTATCACAAACTAGTCGTCTACGTAATGTAGTCAATAATTTATCAAGAAAGGTCTGAATCATTGTTTTATAATTTCTACAAAAAAGACCAACAACTTTTTTATAACAAATTCTGTTTCATTAACCAAACACGAAAAATTCAAAAAATATCAATATTGTTTTTCTTAATCCTTGGCTTTTAGTTTCATTTCCTTGTGCTTAAGTTTTAGGGAATGTATTTCTTTTGCTATAATATTGTTTTGTTCAGCTTTTGTTTTTGTCTTTTATTTTGATTGATTGGCAAGTTTTGTTGCACTTCTTTTCAGTTTTTTTTTAATAAAAATTATTTTTTAAGTTCCGTTTTTTATATATCATATTTTCCTCAAATTTTTTAATTCAGATACCTGGCATGTCAGTAGTGAATCGCTCCACCCGCAGTGTATTTTCTAGTCTTAAAGGTATTTTCACATTTTTCATGAAACATATTTATGTGGATGAACGTTATTTTCCACGGCGCACACAGCGTTTTACTGCCATCTATAGTCGTGATAAGGAATATTTGTAAGTATTTGATTTTAAAAATTTTTTTCTCGAATATTTGGTTCTGTTCTAGTTCTGTTCTAGCTCTGTTCTAGTTCTGTTCTAGTTCTGTTCTAGTTTTGTTCTAGTTCTGTTCTAGTTCTGTTCTAGTTCTGTTCTAGTTCTGTTCTAGTTCTGTTCTAGTTCTGTTCTAGTTCTGTTCTAGTTCTGTTCTAGTTCTGTTCTAGTTCTGTTCTAGTTCTGTTCTAGTTCTGTTCTAGTTCTGTTCTAGTTCTGTTCTAGTTCTGTTCTAGTTCTGTTCTAGTTCTGTTCTAGTTCTGTTCTAGTTCTGTTCTAGTTCTGTTCTAGTCTGTTCTAGTTCTTTCTAGTCTGTTCTAGTTCTGTTCTAGTTCTGTTCTAGTTCTGTTCTAGTTCTGTTCTAGTTCTGTTCTAGTTCTGTTCTAGTTCTGTTCTAGTTCTGTTCTAGTTCTGTTCTAGTTCTGTTCTAGTTCTGTTTCTAGTTCAGTTCTAGTTCTGTTCTAGTTCTGTTCATTTGTTCTAGTTCTGTTCTAGTTCTGTTCTAGTTCTGTTCTAGTTCTGTTCTAGTTCTGTTCTAGTTCTGTTCTAGTTCTGTTCTAGTTCTGTTCTAGTTCTGTTCTAGTTCTGTTCTAGTTCTGTTCTAGTTCTAGTTCTGTTCCAGTTTGTTCAGTTCTGTTCTAGTTCTGTTCTAGTTCTGTTCTAGTTGTTTCTAGTTCTGTTCTAGTTCTGTTCTAGTTCTGTTCTAGTTCTGTTCTAGTTCTGTTCTAGTTCTGTTCTAGTTCTGTTCTAGTTCTGTTCTAGTTCTGTTCTAGTTCTGTTCTAGTTCTGTTCTAGTTCTGTTCTAGTTCTGTTCTAGTTCTGTTCTAGTTCTGTTCTGTTCTAGTTCTGTTCTAGTTCTGTTCTAGTTCTGTTCTAGTTCTGTTCTAGTTCTGTTCTAGTTCTGTTCTAGTTCTGTTCTAGTTCTGTTCTAGTTCTGTTCTAGTTCTGTTCTAGTTCTGTTCTAGTTCTGTTCTAGTTCTGTTCTAGTTCTGTTCTAGTTCTGTTCTAGTTCTGTTCTAGTTCTGTTCTAGTTCTGTTCTAGTTCTGTTCTAGTTCTGTTCTTGTTCTGTTCTAGTTCTGTTCTAGTTCTGTTCTAGTTCTGTTCAGTTCTGGTCTAGTTCTGTTCTAGTTCTGTTCTAGTTCTGTTCTAGTTCTGTTCTAGTTCTGTTCTAGTTCTGTTCTAGTTCTGTTCTAGTTCTGTTCTAGTTCTGTTCTAGTTCTGTTCTAGTTCTTTCTAGTTCTTTCTAGTTTCTATGTTTGTTCTAGTTCTGTTCTAGTCTGTTCTAGGTTTCTGTTCTAGTTCCTGTTCTAGTTCTGTTCTAGTTGTGTTCTAGTTGTGTTCTTTTCTGTTCTAGTTTCTAGTTCTGTTCTAGTTCTGTTCTAGTTCTGTTCTAGTTCTGTTCTAGTTCTGTTCTAGTTCTGTTCTAGTTCTGTTCTAGTTCTAGTTCTGTTCTAGTTCTGTTCTTCTGTTCTGTCTGTTCTGTTCTGTCTAGTTCTGTTCTAGTTCTGTTCTAGCTCTGTTCTAGTTTCTGTTTCTACTTCTGTTCTAGTCCTGTTCTAGTTCTGTTTCTAGTTCGTTTCTAGTTCTGTTCTAGTCCTTTAGTTTAAGAAGTTCAGAGAAAGATTTAAAGAAATGTCTTTACAAATTTTCCAGATTTGATATACGTCAGGATAACTTTTTACACCTGCTGTCCGATCGCGTATTGTGCATTCATATTGGATCGTCAACGTTTTAACACCGAAAAATAAAGATGAAATGGCATTTGGCATTGAACGTTTAGTGACCTAGAATGTCTATTGTGCAGCCTATCCTTTGCACGATGTAAGTTTTAACTAAAACAAAATATTTAATATAAATAATCTCTACCTACTCTCTATCTGTCTTCCTTAGGGTGAAATCTATGAAAAACACACGATGCGTATACTTTAAGTACACACTGGGCTTCCATTAGTAAATGGTATCGTTATCAACCGTTGGATTATGTTAAAGAATATTTTGGTGTTAAAATCGGTTTATATTTTGCTTGGTTGGGTTTCTACACCTACATGTTGATGTTGGCGGCTGTTGGGGTTTAATATGTTTTCTATACTCGTTGCTTACGCTCAAGGATATGTACCTGTGTAAGTTATTGTCATATTATTCATATGTATGTATTTCTCAATTATTAATTCATTGTTTTGTTTTAATTTAGCCAGGAAGTTTGCTCGAATACAAAACAAATATAACCATGTGTCCTTTGTGTAATTGGTGTAACTTTTGGGACCTGAAAGAGACTTGTTTCTATGCCAAATTTCCTATTTAATTGACAATCCTAGTACGCTATTCTTTACTGTCTTTATGTCCTTTTGGGCTGCACTATTTCTTGAACTATGGAAACGTTATTCAGCCGAAATAACTCATCGTTGGGATTTAACGGGTTTCGATGTGCATGAAGAACATCCCAGGCCTCAGTATTTAGCACGTTTACAACATTTACCCAATACTCGTACGGATTATGTGACAAATATTAAAGAACCTACTGTGCCCTTTTGGCGCATGAAATTTCCTGCCGCTGTTTTTAGCTTTTCGGTTGTGTTACTTTTAATAGCCTTAGCTTTTGTGGCTTTGGTGGGTGTTGTTATATATCGTGTGTCTATGTTGGCCATCCTGAAAGTGGGCGATAACCCAATGAATACCTCGAGTGCTATAATGTTGGCCTCTGCTTCGGCGGCCTTTTTGAATCTGTGTTTCCTTTATGTACTTAATTATGTAAGTATTATTTTCATTTTGTTTTTTAGCAATTTCATTAATGTTGTTGCTTATTTGCAGTTATACAATCATTTAGCCGATTATTTAACTGAAAAAGAAATGTGGCGTACTCAAACTCAATTTGACGATTCTTTGACTTTAAAAATATATCTGTTGCAATTTGTTAACTATTATGCTTCCATATTTTATATAGCCTTTTTCAAAGGCAAATTTGTGGGTCATCCAGCGAAATATCATAAAATCTTTGATGAGCGACAAGAAGAGGTAAGTTTGTTCGTTGACTGGAGTTCAGTTCTAGTTCAGTTCTAGTTCAGTTCTAGTTCAGTTCTAGTTCAGTTCTAGTTCAGTTCTAGTTCAGTTCTAGTTCAGTTCTAGTTCAGTTCTAGTTCAGTTCTAGTTCAGTTCTAGTTCAGTTCTAGTTCAGTTCTAGTTCAGTTCTAGTTCAGTTCTAGTTCAGTTCTAGTTCAGTTCTAGTTCAGTTCTAGTTCAGTTCTAGTTCAGTTCTAGTTCAGTTCTAGTTCAGTTCTAGTTCAGTTCTAGTTCAGTTCTAGTTCAGTTCTAGTTCAGTTCTAGTTCAGTTCTAGTTCAGTTCTAGTTCAGTTCTAGTTCAGATCTAGTTCAGTTCTAGTTCAGTTCTTGTTCAGTTTTTCAGTTCTAGTTCAGTTCTAGTTCAGTTCTAGTTCAGTTCTAGTTCAGTTCTAGTTCAGTTCTAGTTTTCTAGTTCAGTTCTAGTTCAGTTCTAGTTCAGTTCTAGATCAGTTCTAGTTCAGTTCTAGTTCAGTTCTAGTTCAGTTCTAGATCAGTTCTAGTTCAGTTCTAGTTCAGTTCTAGTTCAGTTCTAGTTCAGTTCTAGTTCAGTTCTAGTTCAGTTCTAGTTCAGTTCTAGTTCAGTTCTAGTTCAGTTCTAGTTCAGTTCTAGTTCAGTTCTAGTTCAGTTCTAGTTCAGTTCTAGTTCAGTTCTAGTTCAGTTCTAGTTCAGTTCTAGTTCAGTTCTAGTTCAGTTCTAGTTCAGTTCTAGTTCAGTTTCTAGTTCAGTTCTAGTTCAGTTCTAGTTCAGTTCTAGTTCAGTTCTAGTTCAGTTCTAGTTCAGTTCTAGTTCAGTTCTAGTTCAGTTCTAGTTCAGTTCTAGTTCAGTTCTAGTTCAGTTCTAGTTCAGTTCTAGTTCAGTTCTAGTTCAGTTCTAGTTCAGTTCTAGTTCAGTTCTAGTTCAGTCTAGTCAGTTCTAGTTCAGTCTAGTTCAGTTCTAGTTCAGTTCTAGTTCAGTTCTAGTTCAGTTCTAGTTCAGTTCTAGTTCAGTTCTAGTTCAGTTCTAGTTCAGTTCTAGTTCAGTTCTAGTTCAGTTCTAGTTCAGTTCTAGTTCAGTTCTAGTTCAGTTCTAGTTCAGTTCTAGTTCAGTTCTAGTTCAGTTCTAGTTCAGTTCTAGTTCAGTTCTAGTTCAGTTCTAGTTCAGTTCTAGTTCAGTTCTAGTTCAGTTCTAGTTCAGTTCTAGTTCAGTTCTAGTTCAGTTCTAGTTCAGTTCTAGTTCAGTTCTAGTTCAGTTCTAGTTCAGTTCTAGTTCAGTTCTAGTTCAGTTCTAGTTCAGTTCTAGTTCAGTTCTAGTTCAGTTCTAGTTCAGTTCTAGTTCAGTTCTAGTTCAGTTCTAGTTCAGTTCTAGTTCAGTTCTAGTTCAGTTCTAGTTCAGTTCTAGTTCAGTTCTTTCTAGTTCAGTTCTAGTTCAGTTCTAGTTCAGTTCTAGTTCAGTTCTAGTTCAGTTCTAGTTCAGTTCTAGTTCAGTTCTAGTTCAGTTCTAGTTCAGTTCTAGTTCAGTTCTAGTTCAGTTCTAGTTCAGTTCTAGTTCAGTTCTAGTTCAGTTCTAGTTCAGTTCTAGTTCAGTTCTAGTTCAGTTCTAGTTCAGTTCTAGTTCAGTTCTAGTTCAGTTCTAGTTCAGTTCTAGTTCAGTTCTAGTTCAGTTCTAGTTCAGTTCTAGTTAATAATAATAAAAAGAAAAAGTTCAGTTCTAGTTCTGTTCTAGTTCAGTTCTAGTTCAGTTCTAGTTCAGTTCTAGTTCAGTTCTAGTTCAGTTCTAGTTCAGTTCTAGTTCAGTTCTAGTTCAGTTCAGTCCAGTTCTAGTTCAGTTCAGTTCTAGTTCAGTTCTAGTTCAGTTCAGTTCAGTTCTAGTTCAGTCTAGTTCAGTTCTAGTTCAGTTCTAGTTCAGTTCTAGTTCAGTTCTAGTTCAGTTCTGGTTCAGTTCTAGTTCAGTTCTAGTTCAGTTCTAGTTCAGTTCTAGTTCAGTTCTAGTTCAGTTCTAGTTCAGTTCTAGTTCAGTTCTAGTTCAGTTCTAGTTCAGTTCTAGTTCAGTTCTAGTTCAGTTCTAGTTCAGTTCTAGTTCAGTTCTAGTTCAGTTCTAGTTCAGTTCTAGTTCAGTTCTAGTTCAGTTCTAGTTCAGTTCTAGTTCAGTTCTAGTTCAGTTCTAGTTCAGTTCTAGTTCAGTTCTAGTTCAGTTCTAGTTCAGTTCTAGTTCAGTTCGAGTTCAGTTCCAGTTCAGTTCTAGTTCAGTTCTAGTTCAGTTCTAACTCAGTTCTGGTACTGTGCTTCAGTCGTGTCTATTGTCTGTAACTGATAGGTATGTTCAACTTTCTTGTATATTCTTCTTTCAGTGTTCCTCCGGAGGGTGTTTAACTGAACTGTGTATCCAACTGGCCATTATAATGATTGGTAAACAGGCCTTTAATTCCATCTTAGAAGTTATAATGCCAAAAATTTGGCGTAAAATTATGGCTTTAAAAGTGGGTCTAACAAGATGTTTTCACCAAAGAAGACAAGCATCACAAAGATACCGAAAGATGGTGGAGAGATTTAAAAATTACTAGATTGGGGTCCACGGTCATTATTCCCGGAATATTTAGAAATGGGTAATGTATACAAAAATGCAGCTTATATAAAATGTTTAAAGAAAATTTAAAATTCTTTTTTTTCACTAGTTTTACAATATGGTTTTGTAACCATATTTGTGGCTGCCTTTCCTTTAGCACCATTTTTTGCTCTACTTAATAATATTCTAGAAATGCGTTTAGATGCCAAAAAACTTTTAACCCATCATAGAAGGCCGGTGTCGCAGAGAGTCCGCGATATAGGTGTTTGGTATCGCATTCTAGATTGTATAGGCAAACTAAGTGTCATAACAAATGTAAGTTTTAATATTATATTTTAGTATTTGTATATATTTTAACGACTTTTTTATATTCTTAGGGTTTTATTATAGCCTTTACCTCTGACATGATTCCCAGATGGGTTTATCGTGGCTAAATTCGGAGGATGGTTCCTTACATGGTTACTTAAACTTTACTTTATCAGAATTCCGTACAAGTGATTCAGATTCAGAATTGCGCAGTTTATCTGCTAAATACAATATAACCTCTTGCAAGTAAGTAATTTCACTTATAAATTTTATTGATTTTTTTATTTGAATTATTCTTTTTTTTTTTGTTATATTTGCAGATACACAGATTTTCGTGAACCACCTACCTCACCGAATAAATATGATTTAAGTAGTACTTTTTATATAATTTTGGCTTGTCGTTTAGGTTTTGTTGTGGTATTTGAGGTAAGTTTTTCTAACAAAAATTTTCTGTTTTCTAAAAAAAAATGTTAAAATTAAGTCTCATTTTGAATATAAATTAAATCCCATATAGTGTATTTGTTGTTCTTTTTTTGCCTTAAACCTTAACATGTTGAAACATTCCCGAAGCCTCCACAATACTATCCTGTAAGACTTGATTTTCTTGTCGTTGCAGTTTTAAGAATTTACACAACCAGTAAATGGCAAAAGAAAACATTACATTGAACACTGTAAATTAAACAGAATATTTGATAGAAGGTTTCGTTTTGAAAAATATTAAAATTAACTTACTGATAAATATGCCAATATTATGCTGCGTACTATACGTTTGTCTGTGGCCGCATCGATTTCATTATATTTCATTTCCATAAATATATAAGTGGTTACTTCTACCAATACCGAAATTATAGTGTTTAATTAGCCATGGTGCTATGCAAATGGTGCGCTTCTATAAAAGGGATAGATTTAATAAAGATTGTAAAGCATAAAACAATTAGAACTGAACTAGAACTGAACTAGAACTGAACTAGAACTGAACTAGAATTGAACTAGAACTGAGCTAGAACTAAACTAGAACTAAACTAGAACTGAACTAGAACTGAACTAGAACTGAACTAGAACTGAACTAGAACTGAACTAGAACTGAACTAGAACTGAACTAGAACTGAACTAGAACTGAACTAGAACTGAACTAGAACTGAACTAGAACTGAACTAGAACTGAACTAGAACTGAACTAGAACTGAACTAGAACTGAACTAGAACTGAACTAGAACTGAACTAGAACTGAACTAGAACTGAACTAGAACTGAACTAGAACTGAACTAGAACTGAACTAGAACTGAACTAGAACTGAACTAGAACTGAACTAGAACTGAACTAGAAGAACTAGAACTGAACTAGAACTGAACTAGAACTGAACTAGAAACTGAACTAGAACTGAACTAGAACTGAACTAGAACTGAACTAGAACTGAACTAGAACTGAACTAGAACTGAACTAGAACTGAACTAGAACTGAACTAGAACTGAACTAGAACTGAACTAGAACTGAACTAGAACTGAACTAGAACTGAACTAGAACTGAACTAGAACTGAACTAGAACTGAACTAGAACTGAACTAGAACTGAACTAGAACTGAACTAGAACTGAACTAGAACTGAACTAGAACTGAACTAGAACTGAACTAGAACTGAACTAGAACTGAACTAGAACTGAACTAGAACTGAACTAGAACTGAACTAGAACTGAACTAGAACTGAACTAGAATTGAACTAGAACTGAACTAGAACTGAACTAGAACTGAACTAGAACTGAACTAGAACTGAACTAGAACTGAACTAGAACTGAACTAGAACTGAACTAGAACTGAACTAGAACTGAACTAGAACTGAACTAGAACTGAACTAGAACTGAACTAGAACTGAAACTAGAACTGAACTAGAACTGAACTAGAACTGAACTAGAACTGAACTAGAACTGAACTAGAACTGAACTAGAACTGAACTAGAACTGAACTAGAACTGAACTAGAACTGAACTAGAACTGAACTAGAACTGAACTAGAACTGAACTAGAACTGAACTAGAACTGAACTAGAACTGAACTAGAACTGAACTAGAACTGAACTAGAACTGAACTAGAACTGAACTAGAACTGAACTAGAACTGAACTAGATCTGAACTAGAACTGAACTAGAACTGAACTAGAACTGAACTAGAACTGAACTAGAACTGAACTAGAACTGAACTAGAACTGAACTAGAACTGAACTAGAACTGAACTAGAACTGAACTAGAACTGAACTAGAACTGAACTAGAACTGAACAAGAAATGAACTAGAACTGAACTAGAACTGAACTAGAACTGAACTAGAACTGAACTAGAACTGAACTAGAACTGAACTAGAACTGAACTAGAACTGAACTAGAACTGAACTAGAACTGAACTAGAACTGAACTAGAACTGAACTAGAACTGAACTAGAACTGAACTAGAACTGAACTAGAACTGAACTAGAACTGAACTAGAACTGAACTAGAACTGAACTAGAACTGAACTAGAACTGAACTGGAACTGAACTAGAACTGAACTAGAACTGAATTAAAGTGATCATTACTCACCTTTCTAATACCATCGATTAGTAGCGAAGCTAGTATGAAATTAATCAACGATTTAATCCACAATATTATAGACATGACAACATAAAATGCGTCTGGAAAATTATGCAGCAAAACATAATCAACTGGAAGAAAGAATTTTAAACAAAAGAATTAAATTTTATAATGAGTCGTTTAAAAAAAGTAATTTTAATTAAAAAATTTTTAATTAAAAATGTTTTCAAATTCAAAATTTTTTGCAGAATAAATTAGATGTTATTTAAAACATTTAAAGAAGTTTAATCACTTTTTTGCACTTAAAAAAATGTTTAATAAAAAAATATTTTAATTTGCAAGAAAAGAAATCATTTTCATATATTTCGAGAATTATTTGAGTTTCTGCAAAATTTGTCCATTTTTTTCCTAATTAAAATATATTTCCAAATAAAAATTTGATTTGGAAATAATTCACTTACCAACCGATGACAGCATATTACTCAAAGGATCAATAATTTTCACATTTTCATACGATGCAACGGCCCAATTTGTTAAATTAAAATAATCTCTATACAAATAATAACTGCATAATATCAAAACGGTCAAAGAAAGTAAAATATCTAGAGCAGCTATACTAAAACCCAGAGTACGTAGGTTTAAACAGCAAGAAAAACGTTTCATTTTTTTTACTTATTTTATTTTGCTTTTTTGAAAAGAATTAGTTTTTAAGATTTAAATTGAAATTATTTTATTTTTAAATTTATATTTTTATTTTATATATTTTCAAAATATATAAATATTTATTTTAAAATCGTTTTCACTAATTTCTTTATTTTAGGATGTTATCAGTTTCACGTTATTTGAGCTACTAAAAATTTTATCCATCAATACTTTTCAAAAACTTCTATTCTAATATCTGTCCATCAGTTTTAGCTATTGTCTTGTCTAACCGTCCTTCCGTCTGCCTCGTATATTGTTGTTGTTGTTTGCATTTAACGCATTGGCCCATTGACATTTTCCCTTTTTCTTTCGTTCTTTCACACATTTATGTGTTTTAGTGATTGCGAATGCTGAAAAAAGTACGACTATAATTGTTTTGCCACATAATGAAACAGCATTTAGTGATGTGTGAGTAAGTAGAAAGACCTTTTTCTGCAGTTTAGTAGTGCATTGATCTATGACATAAAAAAAGTTTTCAAATGAATATTGAAAGTGTTTTCAATATGTTCTATGCAGTTTAACAGTTATAGTTTTTCTCTTTCGTTTTTTGTTTATTTTATTCGTTATTGTTTGCTGTTTGTGCGAAATTTTCTTTCAAATTTAATTGACCCCATTTTGAGAGGTTTCATTATAACCCTAATCCCTGTAGAGATTGAGGTCTGTTAATTGGGGTTGTGTATGTGTGTGCTGAGTATGAGAACACATTATTGAGAGACAAGAATTTATGTATTTGTTGGGATTACAACTTAAAATTTAGGGATTGAAAATGGTAACCCAGTGAATTTTTCAGAACTAAGCTTAGAACTGAACTAGAACTGAGCTAGAACTGAACTAGAACGAACAACTGAACTAGAACTGAACTAGAACTGAACTAGAACTGAACTAGAACTGAACTAGAACTGAACTAGAACTGAACTAGAACTGAACTAGAACTGAACTAGAACTGAACTAGAACTGAACTAGAACTGAACTAGAACTGAACTAGAACTGAACTAGAACTGAACTAGAACTGAACTAGAACTGAACTAGACTGAACTAGAACTGAACTAGAACTGAACTAGAACTGAACTAGAACTGAACTAGAACTGAACTAGAACTGAACTAGAACTGAACTAGAACTGAACTAGAACTGAACTAGAACTGAACTAGAACTGAACTAGAACTGAACTAGAAACTGAAACTAGAACTGAACTAGAACTGAACTAGAACTGAACTGAACTGAACTAGAACTGAACTAGAACTGAACTAGAACTGAACTAGAACTGAACTAGAACTGACTAGAACTGAACTAGAATCTGACTAGAACTGAACTAGAACTGAACTAGAACTGAACTAGAACTGAACTAGAACTGAACTACTAGAACTGAACTAGAACTGAACTAGAACTGAACTAGAACTGAACAGAACTGAACTAGAACTGAACTAGAACTGAACTAGAACTGAACTAGAACTGAACTAGAACTGAACTGACTGGAACTGGAACGAACTAGAACTGAAACTAGAACTGAACTAGAACTGAACTAGAACTGAACCTAGGAACTGAACTAGAACTAACTAGAACTGAACTAGACTGAACCTGAACTAGAACTGAACAGAACTGACTCGAACTGAACTAGAACTGAACTAGAACTGAACTAGAACTGAACTAGAACTGAACTAGAACTGAACTAGAACTGAACTAGAACTGAACTAGAACTGAACTAGAACTGAAAACTAGAACTGAACTAGAACTGAACTAGAACTGAACTAGAACTGAACTAGAACTGAACTAGAACTGACTAGAACTGAACTAGAACTGAACTAGAACTGAACTAGAACTGAACTAGAACTGAACTAGAACTGAACTAGAACTGAACTAGAACTGACTAGAACTGAACTAGAACTGACGAAATGAACTAGAACTGAACTAGAACTGAACTAGAACTGAACTAGAACTGAACTAGAACTGAACTAGAACTGAACTAGAACTGAACTAGAACTGAACTAGAACTGAACTAGAACGGGAAACTGAACTAGAACTGAACTAGACTGAACTAGAACTGAACTAGAACTGAACTAGAACTGAACTAGAACTGAACTAGAACTGAACTAGAACTAGAACTGACTGAACTGAACTAGAACTGAACTAGAACTGAACTATAACTGAACTAGAACTGAACTAGAACTGAATAGAAACTGAACTAGAACTGAACTAGAAACTGAACTAGAACTGAACTAGAACTGAACTAGGAACCTGAACTAGAACTGAACTAGAACTGACTAGAACTGAACTAGAACTGAACTAGAACTGAACTAGAGAACTGAACTAGAACTGAACTAGAACTGAACTAGAACTGAACTAGAACTGAACTAGAACTGAACTAGAACTGAAACTAGAACTGAACTAGAACTGAACTAGAACTAGAGAACTAGAAACTAGAAACTAACTAGACTGAACTAGAACTGAACTAGAACTGAAGCTAGAACTGGAACTAGAACTGAACTAGAACTGAACTAGAACTGAACTAGAACTGACACTAGAACTGAACTAGAACTGAACTAGAACTGAACTAGAACTGAATAGAACTGAACTGAACTGAACTAGAACTTGAACTTAGAACTGAACTAGAACTGAACTAGAACTGAACTAGAACTGGAACTAGAACTTGAACTTGAACTGAACTGAAGGACTAGAACTGAACTAGAACTGAACTAGAACTAAGAACTAGGAACTGAACTAGAACTGAAAAGCTAGAACTGTGAATCTAGAACTGAACCGAACTGAACTAGAACATGAACTAGAACTGAACTCAGAAACTGAACTAGAACCTGAACTAGAACTGAAACTAGAACTGAACTAGAACTGAACTAGAACTGAACTAGAACTGAACTAGAATGAACTAGAAACGGAACTAGAACTGAACTAGAAACTGAACTAGAACCTTGACTAAGAACTGAACTAGAACTGAACTAGAACTGAACTAGAACTGAACTAGAACTGAACTAGAAGAATAACTGAACTGAACTAGAACTGAACTAGAACTGAACTAGAACTGAACTAGAACTGAACTAGAACTGAACTAGAACTGAACTAGAACTGAACTAGAACTGAACTAAACTGAACTAGAACTGAACTAGAACTGAACTGAAACTGAACTAGACTGAACTAGAACTGAACTAGAATGAACTAGAACTGAACTAGAATGAACTAGAACTGAACTAGAACTAAAAACTGAACTGAACTAGAACTGAACTAGAACGAACTAGAACTGAACTAGAACTGAACTAGAACTGAACTAGAACTGAACTAGTACTGAACTAGAACTGAACTAGAAACTGAACTAGAACTGAACTAGAACTGAACTAGAACTGAACTAGAACTGAACTAGAACTGAACTAGAACTGAACTAGAACTGAACTAGAACTGAACTAGAACTGAACTAGAACTGAACTAGAACTGAACTAGAACTAGAACTGAACTAGAACTGAACTAGAACTGAACTAGAACTGAACTAGAAACTGAACTAGAACTGAACTAGAACTGAACTAGAACTGAACTAGAACTGAACTAGAATGAACTAACTGAACTAGAACTGAACTAGAACTGAACTAGAACTGAACTAGAACTGAACTAGAACTGAACTAGAACTGAACTAGAACTGAACTAGAACTGAACTAGAACTGAACTAGAACTGACAGAACTGAAACTAGAACTGAACTAGAACTGAACTAGAACTGAACTAGAACTGAACTAGAACTGAACTAGAACTGAACTAGAACTGAACTAGAACTGAACTAGAACTGAACTAGAACTGAACTAGAACTGAACTAGAACTGAACTAGAACTGAACTAGAACTGAACTAGAACTGAACTAGAACTGAACTAGAACGAGACTAAAATTGACCTAAAAATCGTTCCAAAAATTCCTTAGCTTAAAAACACCGATTGGTTGGTTATAATTCCGTCTTGTCCATTAGTGTTCTTGTGCAAATTAATATTTTTGGTTAGCTCTACTAAGGCTTCATCTTCAACATTTTTTCTATAAATTTAACAAATTATTTAAATTAAATAAAACCATGTTAATACTCTCTCATTTGTCAGCTAAACATCAATAACATTGAAATCTGTCCTATATTCCTAAACATACATATTTCCAACATTATTCACTTATGTTCTATACATTAAATTCATTTCTTTGTAGAATTTTGTGGCGTTGGTAATGATTCTAGTGCGATGGTGCATACCTGATATGAGTGTTGAGCTGAGAGATCAAATACGGCGTGAAGTGTATATAACAAATGAAATCATTATTGAACAAGAAGCCAGAAGGGCTAGATTTGGTAAGTACACTATACTATTTTTATCATTCCATAACATTTTGTAGTAATTTTTGTATTTGTATTCTGTAGAACGTGCTAAACGTAGTTCTTCTGTACGTTTACGAGATTCTGAATCCAATACTCCCGATAATGCCAATGATCGATTTATAAGAATCGAACAGTTATTGGCCAGTGATTTATCCCAGTCTCAAATGGATTTAATAATACACGGTGATAATGCCGATACAGGCATTCAAGGAGAAAACTGCTAAAGCTTTATTTGTTTTACAAACATAATTACTTACTTTAAGCTCGAAAGACTTGTTTTTAGTTACTATAAACATAAGAACTTAGAACATCATTTAAAAAAGATAATCATCGAATATTTATTTTTATATATTTAAAATATTTTTGTTTTAAAAATTTTTGTTATTGCATTTTTAAAAAGCTTTTTTCTGGTAGAAAAGCAAAAAGGAACTTAAAACAATCGTTAGCAGGTGCAATATAAATACTTGTATTAAGCTCTCTCTGATCCTAAAGTTATTAAATTAATTAAGCTTAAATTCATTTGTTATGTTTTATTATTTTTTGTAAATCAAGCCTAAATAATTATTTTGCCTAATTGACAATTATGATATTATTCTCATGATTTATGTTCTCACTGATATTTTTATTTTGTTTTAATTATACATTTTAGCTATTAAAAATATACATACATACATATAAATAAATATACAATTGTTGTAAACTGTGGTGCCAATATTTCCTTAATGAATCAAGTAGTGCACAAGTATCTTTACTATTTTAACTAGTAAACGATTAAAAACTCTAATATCGCCTTAACTTATTTCTTTTCTTATAGGAAAAAGTATAAAATATAAAAGATTACTGCAGTAAATCATAGAAATCTCTTCAAGGACTTTAACAAGAATGTATATTTTTCTAAAAATATAAAACTATTCATTAAATAATAAATGAACTTTATATAAAATTTATATTTTTCTATTCAGAGAAATCTAATTTGTTCTATAAGTTTAACTTGGTGTTAAAAATAGTTCTTGTTTTAATTTTAAGTTTATAAAAATTAACTTTTGTATTTAACTTATTAAGTCAATAACTTTGTGTTTGTATGAAAATTGTATGTGAAAATATTAAAATATGAGTGTTTGTTTTTAGTTCCTAAATTAATCATTTTTCTTTTTGATTTTCTGGAAGGTTTCATGGTAAAAGGAAATAAAAAGGAAAAAAATCCAGTAAAAAGAAACTGCACTAGAACTGAACTAGAACTGAACTAAAACTGAACTAGAACATAACTAGAACAGAACTAGAACAGAACTAGAACAGAACTAGAACAGAACTAGAACAGAACTAGAACAGAACTACAACAAAACTACAACAGAACTACAACAGAACTACAACAGAACTACAACAGAACTAGAACAGAACTAGAACAGAACTACAACAAAACTACAACAGAACTACAACAGAACTACAACAGAACTACAACAGAACTACAACAGAACTACAACAGAACTACAACAGAACTATAACAGAACTACAACAGAACTACAACAGAACTATAACAGAACTACAACAGAACTACAACAGAACTACAACAGAACTACAACAGAACTACAACAGAACTACAACAGAACTACAACAGAACTACAACAGAACTAGAACAGAGCTAGAACAAACTAGAACAAAACTAGAACAAAACTAGAACAAACTAGAACAGAACTACAAAAGAACTAGAACAGAACTAGAACAGAACTAGAACAGAACTAGAATAGAACTAGAACAGAACTAGAACAGAACTAGAACAGAACTAGAACAGAACTAGAACAGAACTAGAACAGATCTAGAACAGAACTAGAACAGAACAGAACTAGAACAGAACTAGAACAGAACTAGAACAGAACTATAACAGAACTATAACAGAACTAGAACAGAACTAGAACAGAACTAGAACAGAACTAGAACAGAACTAGAACAGAACTAGAACAGAACTAGAACAGAACTAGAACAGAACTAGAACAGAACTAGAACAGAACTAGAACAGAACTAGAACAGAACTAGAACAGAACTAGAACAGAACTAGAACAGAACTAGAACAGAACTAGAACAGAACTAGAACAGAACTAGAACAGAACTAGAACAGAACTAGAACAGAACTAGAACAGAACTAGAACAGAACTAGAACTAGAACAGAACTAGAACTAGAACAGAACTAGAATAGAACAGAACTAGAGCAGAATTATAACAGAACTAGAACAGAAGTAGATGACATAAGTATTTTTTAAATTTTGTCTAATTAAATGCAAATTTAATAACCTTTCGACAATTGTTACTTTGCGGTCAATAATTTTCCCATTAAATGTAATTGAATCATAAATACAAATTATGTTACTAACTCTTTTAGTACATAAGTAATTCATTTTTCAAACTAATTAAATAAATCAGACATACGAGAAGGATTTCTGCTAATAATGACATAAAATATTAAATGAAATACAAATAATATTCCTTTTAGGTCTTTTAAAGAATACAATAATCATAAACTGAAAAAATAACATGAATATTTAAACTGTTATACAAATAAGGACATCCACCATTTAGACGCCATTTGAATAGGCAGCAAAAACAAATTTAAAGATAACTTTAAGTCAACAACTGTAACAAAACCACAACAACTACTTGTAAGTTTGGGAAATTAAAAATCCATGTGTTATTGTAGTTTTTGTGGTTAAAATATCTATAAACAAAAAGGACTAACCAAGCAGTAGAGTAAAATGGTTAGGAAAAAACATTGACCCTCGAATAATAAACAACAACAAATGAAAATAAATAATTTTGGGAGAGTAAAACTAAAAATTTTTGAGAGCAATGTATGAGCACGCAAGCAACAATTATGAATTTTTCGAATAAAGAGAATTTGAAGAATTTTGCACATGAGTAAAGAGAATTTCAGAAAGGAATGGCCGAATAATGTTTCGATTGGAAATTTTTTATGAAGATGTCAAAACTGAACCTTAGTTTAGTTAGAATTGAACTAGAAATGAAACAGAACTAGAACAGAACTAGAACAGAACAGAACTGGAACAGAACTAGAAAAGAAGTAGAATAGAACTAGAACAGAACTAGAACAGAACTAGAACAGAACTAGAACAGAACTAGAACAGAACTGGAACAGAACTAGAAAAGAACTACAACAGAACTAGAATAGAACTAGAACAGAACTAGAACAGAACTAGAACAGAACTAGAACAGAACTAGAACAGAAGTAGAACAGAACTAGAACAGAACTAGAACAGCACTAGAACAGAACTAGAACTGAACTAGAACTGAACTAGAACTGAACTAGAACTGAACTAGAACTGAACTAGAACAGAACTAGAACAGAACTGGAACAGAACAAGAACAGGACTAGAACAGAGCTAGAACAGAACTAGAACAGAACTAGAACAGAATAGAACAGAATAGAACAGAACTAGAACAGAACTAGAACAGAACTAGAACAAAACTAGAACAGAACTAGAACAAAACTAGAACAGAACTAGAACAGAACTAGAACAGAACTAGAACAGAACTGGAACAGAACTAGAACAGAACTAGAACAGAACTGGAACAGAACTAGAACAGAACTAGAACAGAACTAGAACAGAACTAGAACAGAACTAGAACAGAACTAGAACTGAATTAGAACTGAACTAGAACTAACTGAACTAGAACTGAACTGAACTAGAACTGAACTAGAACTGAACTAGAACTGAACTAGAACTGAACTAGAACTGAACTAGAACTGAACTAGAACTGAACTAGAACTGAACTAGAACTGAACTAGAACTGAACTAGAACTGAACTAGAACTGAACTAGAACTGAACTAGAACTGAACTAGAACTGAACTAGAACTGAACTAAACTAGAACTGAACTAGAACTGAACTAGAACTGAACTAGAACTGAACTAGAACTGAACTGAACTTGAACTGTACTAGAACTGAACAAGAGCTAAACTAGAACTGAACTAGAACAAAACAGAAGTGGAACAGAACTAGAACAGAACTGGAACAGAACTAGAACAGAACTAGAACAGAAATAGAACAAAACTAAAACAGAACTAGAACAGAACTAGAACAGAACTAGTACAGAACTCAAACAGAACTAGAACAAAACAGAAGTAGAACAGAACTAGAACAGAACTAGAACAGAACTAGAACAGAACTAGAACAGAACTAGAACTACTAGAACAGAACTAGAACAGAACTAGAACAGAACTAGAACAGAACTAGAACAGAACTAGAACAGAACTAGAACAGAACTAGAACAGAACTAGAACAGAACTAGAACAGAACTAGAACAGAACTAGAACAGAACTAGAACAGAACTAGAACAGAACCAGAACAGAAATAATTTAGTTCTTTTTTTAATCAAATGTATATTAAAGTTTTTTCAATTCTTTTCTAATACCCACTAATATTTTATTTATTCGGTGGTACACTATTTTTTATTAACATTCCTACACAGAGTTGAAAGCATACTTTTAGGCGACAGTATTATTGCAATGACAACATAACTGAAGATGGCATCACTAAAAACAACAAAAAAAAGAAATAACGGTATAACTAACAGTAAATAAATACAATAACAAAATCTCTGTACTCATAATGACGTCACAACAAACTTGTTGTTGTGTTCAAATAAAAAACGTGAGAATTCTCTTAATGCTCATGAGATTTACTGATGTCGTTTTTACAACTGATTTGTTTTTACATTTTTGTCAATTTTCTTTTTGCTCTCTTTTCCTTAAAGAGGGAAAATTCGCACACACAAGAAATTTGCCGAAAAACGCAACAACAATTTTTAGCGTATTTTCTTTGTTGAGTTTTGTTGTTTGTTAGTGGGAGGGCGTCTGTCGCAGTTTCAGACCCCTTAGACGAGGTGTCTATTGGGGTTTAAATGTTTTAAGTGAAAATATTTTGAATTAGTTAATATTTTGCATTACTTGAGTAAACAGTTTTTTATTTTCTTTATTAAGTAGTCTAAAAATATACAACAAAAGCAACAAGAAATTATGCTGAAATAAATTAAATATTAATAATAATTAAAAATAAATAAAAAACGGAAAAAATATTTCTTTAAAATAGGAAAATTTTTTAATAAGTGTGAAAACAATTTTAAGAAAATGTAAAAGTCTTGAGTGCGTATGAGCAATTTTCAATAATAGTTCATAAAATATTTAAATTGGTGTGTTTTTTTTTTTTAATTTTTAATTTTGTTTATAAAATTCACTAGACAAAGGCAAGTTTTTTTTTTTGTTTTTTTCATATTATTTATTCTCTTTAATTTATGCAAATTTAAGTTTCTTTCATTAGATATTAAACTTGTTTAAAGAAAACCATTGTCAAGGCATTCATCGTCCTTATAATGTTCAAGAATTTATTGATTTAACAGTTTAACTTTGTTTCTTAAAGGTTGGGAACAATGAAAAACTGCATCAAAAGTAAAAAATTGAACTTTACAGTGAAAAATTTAATTTTCAGAAATATTTTTAGTTTTAGTGAAAAATTTAATTTTTAAGTGAAAAATTTAATTTTTGAAGAAAAAACATATTTTTAATGAAAACTCGAATTTTTAATGAAAAATTTAATTTCTAATAAAAAATCGACTTTTTAGAGAAAAATCGTATTTTTAGTGAAAAATATAATTTTTATTAAAAATCTAATTTTTAGAGAAAAAATCTTATTTTTGGAGAAAAATCGTATTTTTTGTTAAAAATTTAATTTACAGTAAAAAAATAATTTTTATGGAAAATCAAACTTTTAAATTTAAATTTATAAACTGAACTAAATCTCAACTAGAACTGAACTAGAATTGAACTAGACTGAACTAGAACTGAACTAGAACTGAACTAGAACTGAACTAGAACTGAACTAGAACTGAACTAGAACTGAACTAGAACGAACTAGAACTGAACTAGAACTGAACTAGAACTGAACTAGAACTGAACTAGAACTGAACTAGAACTGAACTAGAACTGAACTAGAACTGAACTAGAACTGAACTAGAACTGAACTAGAACTGAACTAGAACTGAACTGAACTGAACTAGAACTGAACTAGAACTGAACTAGAACTGAAACTAGAACTGAACTAGAACTGAACTAGAACTGAACTAGAACTGAACTAGAACTGAACTAGAACTGAACTAGAACTGAACTAGAACTAGAACTGAACTAGAACTGAACTAGAACTGAACTAGAACTGAACGTAGAACTGAACTAGAACTGAACTAGAACTAGAACTGACTGAACTGAACTAGAACTGAACTAGAACTGAACTAGAACTGAACTAGAACTGAACTAGAACTGAACTAGAACTGAAACTAGAACTGAACTAGAACTGAACTAGAACTGAACTAGAACTGAACTAGAAATGAACTAGAACGAAACTAGAACTGAACTAGAACTGAACTAGAACTGAACTAGAATGAACTAGAACTGAACTAGAACTGAACTAGAACTGAACTAGAACTGAACTAGAAACTGAACTAGAACTGAACTAGACTGAACTAGAACTGAACTAGAACTGAACTAGAACTGAACTAGAACTGAACTAGAACTGAACTAGAACTGAACTAGAACTGAACTAGAACTGAACTAGAACTGAACTAGAACTGAACTAGAACTGAACTAGAACTGAACTAGAACTGAACTAGAACTGAACTAGAACTGAACTAGAACCTGAACTAGAACTGAACTAGAACTGAACTAGAACTGAACTAGAACTGAACTAGAACTGAACTAGAACTGAACTAGAACTGAACTAGAACTGAACTAGAACTGAACTAGAACTGAACTAGAACTGAACTAGAACTGAACTAGAACTGAACTAGAACTGAACTAGAACTGAACTAGAACTGAACTAGAACTGAACTAGAACTGAACTAGAACTGAACTAGAACTGAACTAGAACTGAACTAGAACTGAACTAGAACTGAACTAGAACTGAACTAGAACTGAACTAGAACTGAACTAGAACTGAACTAGAACTGAACTAGAACTGAACTAGAACTGAACTAGAACTGAACTAGAACTGAACTAGAACTGAACTAGAACTGAACTAGAACTGAACTAGAACTGAACTGAACTAGAACTGAACTAGAACTGAACTAGAACTGAACTAGAACTGAACTAGAACTGAACTAGAACTGAACTAGAACTGAACTAGAACTGAACTAGAACTGAACTAGAACTGAACTAGAACTGAACTAGAACTGAACTAGAACTGAACTAGAACTGAACTAGAACTGAACTAGAACTGAACTAGAACAGAACTAGAACTGAACTAGAACTGAACTAGAACTGAACTAGAACTGAACTAGAACTGAACTAGAACTGAACTAGAACTGAACTAGAACTGAACTAGAACTGAACTAGAACTGAACTAGAACTGAACTAGAACTGAACTAGAACTTTCGGTACATAATTCGAAATTTTGCTTTTTGTAAGCTGCTTTTTTTATCACTGAACTTTCTTTTATTTTATAAAAATCGTAAAAAATTATGCAACTTTCAACCCATTTAACAGGTTTTATTTTTTATTACTTCGCCAAAGATGATTTTCTAAACAAAATTATTAAAAAACCAATACACGAGTAGCATTATTAGGAATAAACATAAACTTGCTAATTATCGAAATTTCGCAGTTGCAAAATATTTTTAATAAATATTGAAACTAGAAAAAATAATAACAAAAAATATAAACACAAATTATAAAAAACACACATTTCTGCAATAATTAAAAGAAATTAAATTATGATAATGAGTTTTAAGGAAAATGAAAAATTGAACCCAATGGCAAATATAAGAAACGAAAGCATTTCATCTTTCTATTTAATACTCTCTCTTTCTGTATCTAATAGTTTTAGACATAATTTTTAACGTCTTTATAGTTTTAATTTAGTTTTTATTTCATTAAACATACATTAAACCAACTAAAGGGAAACTAAACCTTAAACAATACAAGGACATTTTTACATTTGACAGCTCAACAAACAACTGTCATTTCTCCTGCCTAGAAATAAGAGAACCAACAATCCAACATATTACACGTAATAAATATGTATTTCAAATATATTTTCAATGAAATTGTTCTTCATAAATAAGAATTCCGCTGGACAAGGAAATGCCAAAAATAAATAGAAAGCGCTGTCACTGAAGAATAATGGTTTTAAAGAAGCAATAGGGTAAGGTTATGGACAGTTGAAATTTATGACTTAATAATCAAAACAAAAATACGTAAAGAAATTATGAAATGAGAGAAAAACAAAGTTGGGAGAGAGATAGGGTGGAAGATTTAGGGGGAGTAGAAGGATTACAGAAAGGACTTTTAATAGAATATAATGAAGTGCTGCTGAATTATAAAAGAAAGAACTAGAACTTAACTATAATTGAACAAGAACTGTTCTTCTAGAATTGTTCTTGAACTAATGTGGATCTTCAACTAGAACTGTTACTGAGCTAATTTAGAATTGATCTAAAAATTAAAATGAAATAGAACTATTCGTCAACAAACTTATCTTAAATTGATTTAAAACTTAACTCGAACTGATCTTGAACTGATTTAGAACTAAACTAAAACTCATCTAGAAATGTGCTAAAACTGTTTTAGGATTGATTTGTTGCTGAGCAAGAACTCAACTTGAACTGATCTAGAGATGATATAGAATTAAACTAGAGTATTATATAGAACTGAACTAGAATTGATCTTGAACTAATATAGATCTACAGATGATCTAAACTGCTTTAAAATTGATCTAAAATTAATTTAAACTGAACTAGAACAGTTTGTCAACTGATCAAAATTACATATTAAATTGATCTAGAACTGAACTAGAATTGATCTTGACTGAACTAAAACTATTCTAAAAATGAACTAAAATTGATCTAGAATTGTTTTACTGCTGAACGAGAACACAACTTGAACTGATCTAGAGATGATATAGAACTGAAGTTGAGTCGACCTAGAACTGAAAATTATATTATATAGAACTGAACTAGAGTTGATCTTGAAACAATGTAGATCTACAACTGAACAAGAACTGATACTAAACTCTGGCAATGAACTAAAACTGATCTAGAATTGATTTACTGCAGAACGAGAACAGACCTTGAACTTATCTATAACTGATATATGAATGAACTACAACAGATTTTGAAACTGATCTGCTACCAATCTAGAACTGAACTAAGGCTGATCTAGAACTGATCTAGTGCTGACATTGAACTAAACTTAATCTTATGCAGAACTGAACTAAAGATGAACTAAAACTGACCTAGAACTGGTAAGAATTGATCTAGAACTGAACTAGAAATGTACTAAAGTGGACCTAGATTTAGAACTGAACTAGGACTGATAATGAAGATATTTAGAGCTTTATAAGAACTGACCTAGGACTGGGCTAACACTAGAACTGAGCTAGAATTTAATATTGTTTAATATAAATCACATGATTTTAAGGAACGTTGCCATTGCTAGATATTTACATCTAAATTAAATTTAAATTGCGTTTGAAGAAAATAAATAAATCGGTGTTAAAAACACTAAACTTAAGTTATAAAATCTATTAACATTAATTAACAGCTGTTAAACGATAAAATATGGAATTCTAAAGAAAATAAATTACAAAAATTAATTAGCATCACAATAAAGCTAAAGCCCACTTTAAAATGGTTTGAAACTAGGCTAAACTAATATTACAGCACGTGTTTATAACACGTCACAAATGTTTTACTTAAATTTGAGGAGATGAAGTTAAACGAGATCTTCAAGATCTTCTTCATGGCTTTGTTATCATATTGTTTTATGATTGCGAGAAATATAAAAGGTTTATGTCTTTGCTTAAACGATACTATACAATAAATTTCGCCTTCCTTTTGCCCAAAAAAAGTTTTAAATAATTAAACAAAATTTAAGTTTTAACAGTAATTAACACAAAATATTTAGTAAAAATTAATTTTACTTAAAAAAATATTTGTAATTATTGTGTAAAAATAGCTACAAAAAAATAAAATAAAAGATAATGCAACCTTCACATTGACATGTTCCGGCGTACGACGCGTATAGATGTTTGGATGGGTTCTCACAACAACAATACAGACAGAATTGCAACAATTTTTTTTTTAAATCATCACCAGCTGTAGCATGAGTGTAAATATATTTATTATAAATTAAGTACTTTTTTCTTTAAAAAAAATCTATATTTTCTTTCTTATTTTGGTTTAACGCCAAAGTGTGTTTTGTTTATTTTAAAATTGTTTTATTTTATTTAAAATAATTTTTTGCAAAATACATGTATATTTTAAATTTATACAATTCTGCTGTGTTTGTAAATTTTTTCCGTTGTTTTGGGGTTTTCAGCCTCTGCAGAGATCAATGTTAATGAGCAATTTTATGTTTTTTCGCACACTTTTCACGTTTTGCAAAGGTGCTGTAAACGTAATTTTTCTGATTTTTTATGAAAAAATATATTTTAATTAACCCGTTGAGAAGCGAGCCAGTTACACTTAAGTTGCAGATCAGTTGTAGATCAGTTTTAGTTTAGTACTAGATCAGTTTCAGATCGCTTTTAGTCAAATTCCAGCTCAATTCTTATTCGGTACCAGATCAGACTAAGATCAGTTATAGTTTAATTCTTGATCTATTCTAGTGTATTATCGGATCGGTTCTAGTTCAGTTTTAGTTCAGTTCTAGTTCAGTTCTAGTTCTAGTTCAGTTCAAGTTTAGTTCTAGTTCAGTTCTAGTTCAGTTCTAGTTCTAGTTCAGTTCAAGTTTAGTTCTAGTTCAGTTCTAGTTCAATTCTAGTTCAGTTCTAGTTCAGTTCTAGTTCAGTTCTAGTTCAGTTCTAGTTCAGTTCTAGTTCAGTTCTAGTTCAGTTCTAGTTCAGTTCTAGTTCAGTTCTAGTTCAGTTCTAGTTCAGTTCTAGTTCAGTTCTAGTTCAGTTCTAGTTCAGTTCTAGTTCAGTTCTAGTTCAGTTCTAGTTCAGTTCTAGTTCAGTTCTAGTTTAGTTCTAGTTCAGTTCTAGTTCAGTTCTAGTTCAGTTCTAGTTCAGTTCTAGTTCAGTTCTAGTTCAGTTCTAGTTCAGTTCAAGTTCAGTTCTAGTTCAGTTCTAGTTCAGTTCTAATTCAGTTCTAGTTCAGTTCTAGTTCAGTTCTAGTTCTAGTTCAGTTCTAGTTCAGTTCAAGTTTAGTTCTAGTTTAGTTCTAGTTCAGTTCTAGTTCAGTTCTAGTTCAGTTCTAGTTCAGTTCTAGTTCAGTTCTAGTTCAGTTCTAGTTCAGTTCTAGTTCAGTTCAAGTTCAGTTCTAGTTCAGTTCTAGTTCAGTTCTAATTCAGTTCTAATTCAGTTCTAGTTCAGTTCAAGTTTAGTTCTAGTTCAGTTCTAGTTCAGTTCTAGTTCAGTTCTAGTTCAGTTCTAGTTCAGTTCTAGTTCAGTTCTAGTTCAGTTCTAGTTCAGTTCTAGTTCAGTTCTAGTTCAGTTTTAGTTCAGTTCTAGTTCTTTTCTAGTTCAGTTTTAGTTCAGTTTTAGTTCAGTTCTAGTTCAGTTTTAGCTCAGTTCTAGTTCAGCTCTAGTTCAGTTCTAGTTCAGTTCTAGTTCAGTTCTAGTTCAGTTCTAGTTCAGTTCTAGTTCAGTTCTAGTTCAGTTCTAGTTCAGTTCTACTTCAGTTCTACTTCAGTTCTACTTCAGTTCTAGTTCAGTTTTAGTTCATTTCTAGTTTAGTTCTAGTTCTAGTTCAGTTCTACTTCAGTTCTAGTTCAGTTTTAGTTCAGTTGTAGTTCAGTTCAGTTCTAGTTCAGTTCTAGTTCAGTTCTAGTTCAGTTCTAGTTCAGTTCTAGTTCAGTTCTAGTTCAGTTCTAATTCAGTTCTACTTCAGTTCTACTTCAGTTCTACTTCAGTTCTACTTCAGTTCTACTTCAGTTCTACTTCAGTTCTAGTTCAGTCCTAGTTCAGTTTTAGTTCAGTTCTAGTTCAGTTCTAGTTCAGTTCTAGTTCAGTTCTAGTTCAGTTCTAGTTCAGTTCTAGTTCAGTTCTAGTTCAGTTCTAATTCAGTTCTAGTTCAGTTCTAGTTCAATTCTAGTTCAGTTCTAATTCAGTTCTAATTCAGTTCTACTTCAGTTCTACTTCAGTTCTACTTCAGTTCTAGTTCAGTTGTAGATCAGTTTTAGTTCATTTCTAGTTCTTTTCTAGTTCAGTTCAAATTTAGTTCTGGTACATTGCTAGCAATCCTTTATTAATGGGTTAAAGGTTAGTTTTTCTTTAATTAAAAGAAATTCACATCTTTCAACGTCATTATTTCATATTAATTTTTTAACATTTTCAAAATCATTTTTAATAAATTTCGATTGTGGAAAGAGCAGAATCATTAAATGTATAACTTTTTCACAAACAAATAATAAAAAATTAACATCGAATTATAAAATTTAGTGAAAATTTTCAATTCAGTTTAAATCCTAAAAAACTTGAATTTCGAAGTATTTTTCTTTAAAGAAGATTTGATTCGATTAATCGTTTCCTTGCCAACACTACCATTTAATATTGCGTTTTAAACAAAGACCTTCTTGCGTTTGGTGTAATTGCATCCCTTCTTTTTTATATTATTAAAGACACTGTAGTTTATATAGGGGATGTCCGCCCTAAAAAGACTTGCAACAAATTTTCTTTGTTTTTTCGGCTAAAAAATAAAACATTAAAAACTCGTTCAAACAAAAGAAATCCGCATAAAAGATTTATTTACGACAGGTAAAATTATGACTACTACTTTTTTTGTTTGCTCCTGCTTAGTTTCTAAAAAAGAAAGTGCGTTTTTATTTAAATAGAAAAGTTCTAAAGATTTTTATTACGCATTTGTTTGTTAAAATCTAAATGAATTAATTATTTAGATAAAAAAAACAAATTCTCTTTTTGTAGCGATTAAAGAAGAAAATTTATTAGAAATATGAACCTTAATGTAGAACAATAAAATCAACCCCTCATTTACGTTATAATGCAGATTTAATACAAAATGCAGCAACAGTGAGGACAACTATTCCAGAGGAAAAAACACGGGAGAATATAATTGTAATAAAACTAGAACTAACTGGAACTGAACTAGAACTAAACTAGAAATGAACTAGAACTGAACTAGAACTGAACTAGAACTGAACTAGAACTGAACTAGAACTGAACTAGAACTGAACTAGAACTGAACTAGAACTGAACTAGAACTGAACTAGAACTGAACTAGAAACTGAACTAGAACTGAACTAGAACTGAACTAGAACTGAACTAGAACTGAACTAGAACTGAACTAGAACTGAACTAGAACTGAACTAGAACTGAACTAGAACTGAACTAGCACTGAACTAGAACTGAACTAGAACTGAACTAGAACTGAACTAGAACTGAACTAGTACTGAACTAGAACTGAACTAGAACTGAACTAGAACTGAACTAGAACTGAACTAGAACTGAACTAGAACTGAACTAGAACTGAACTAGAACTGAACTAGAACTGAACTAGAACTGAACTAGACTGAACTAGACTGAACTAGAACTGAACTAGAACTGAACTAGAACTGAACTAGAACTGAACTAGAACTGAAAACTAGAACTGAACTAGAACTGAACTAGAACTGAACTAGAACTGAACTAGAACTGAACTAGAACTGAACTAGAACTGAACTAGAACTGAACTAGAACTGAACTAGAACTGAACTAGAACTGAACTAGAACTGAACTAGAACTGAACTAGAACTGAACTAGAACTGAACAAGAACTGAACTAGAACTGAACTACAACTGAAGTGGAACTGAACTAGAACTAAACTAGAACTGGAACTAGAACTGAACTAGAACTGGAACTGAACTAGAACTAAACTAGAACTAAACTAGAACTGAACTAGAACTGAACTAGAACTGAACTAGAACTGAACTAGAACTGAACTAGAATGAACTAGAACTGAACTAGAACTGAACTAGAACTGAACTAGAACTGAACTAGAACTGAACTAGAACTGAACTAGAACTGAACTAGAACTGAACTAGAACTGAACTAGAACTGAACTAGAACTGAACTAGAACTGAACTAGAACTGAACTAGAACTGAACAAGAACTGAACTAGAACTGAACTAGAACTGAACTAGAACTGAACTAGAACTGAACTAGAACTGAACTAGAACTGAACTAGCACTGAACTATAACTGAACTAGCACTGAACTAGAACTGGACTAGAACTGAACTAGAACTGAACTAGAACTGAACTAGAACTGAACTAGAACTGAACTAGAACTGAACTAGAACTGAACTAGAACTGAACTCGAACTGAACTAGAACTGAACTAGAACTGAACTAGAACTGAAACTAGAACTGAACTAGAACTGAACTAGAACTGAACTAGAACTGAACTAGAACTGAACTAGAGCTAAACTAGAACTGAACTAGAACTGAACTAGAACTGAACTAGAACTGAACTAGAACTGAACTAGAACTGAACTAGAACTGAACTAGAACTGAACTAGAACTGAACTAGAACTGAACTAGAACTGAACTAGAACTGAACTAGAACTGAACTAGAACTGAACTAGAACTGAACTAGAACTGAACTAGAACTGAACTAGAACTGAACTAGAACTGAACTAGAACTGAACTAGAACTTGAACTAGAAACTGAACTAGAACTGAACTAGAACTGAACTAGAACTGAACTAGAACTGAACTAGAACTGAACTAGAACTGAACTAGAACTGAACTAGAACTGAACTAGAACTGAACTAGAACTGAACTAGAAACTGAACTAGAACTGAACTAGAACTGAACTAGAACTGAACTAGAACTGAACTAGAACTGAACTAGAACTGAACTAGAACTGAACTAGAACTGAACTAGAACTGAACTAGAACTGAACTAGAACTTGAACTGAACTGAACTAGAACTGAACTAGAATTGAACTAGAACTGAACTAGAACTGGACTAGAACTGAAACTAGAACTGAACTAGAACTGAACTAGAACTAAACTAGAACTGAAACTAGAACTGAACTAGAACTGAACTAGAACTGAACTAGAACTGAACTAGAACTGAACTAGAACTGAACTAGAACTGAACTAGAACTGAACTAGAACTGAACTAGAACTGAACTAGAACTGAACTAGAACTGAACTAGAACTAAACTAGAACTGAACTAGAACTGAACTAGAACTGAACTAGAACTGAACTAGAACTGAACTAGAACGAACTAGAACTGAACTAGAACTGAACTAGAACTGAATCTAGAACTGAACTAGAACTGAACTAGAAACTGAACTAGAAACTGAACGAGAACTGAACTAGAACTGAACTAGAACTGAACTAGAACTGAATAGAACTGAACTAGATGAACTAGAACTGAACTAGAACTGAACTAGAAACTGAACTAGAACTGAACTAGAACTGAACTAGAACTGAACTAGAACTGAAGAACTAGAATTGAACTAGAACTGACTAGACTGAACTGAACTGAACTAGAACTGAACTAGAACTGAACTAGAACTGAATTAGAACTGAACTAGAACTGAACTAGAACTGAACTAGAACTGAACTAGAACTGAACTAGAAGCTGAACTAGAACTGACTAGAACTGAACTAGAACTGAACTAGAACTGAACTAGAACTGACTGAACTGAACTAGAACGAACTAGAACTGAACTAGAACTGAACTAGAACTGAACTAGAACTAGACTAGAACTGAACTAGAACTAGAACTGAACTAGAACTGAACTAGAACTGAACTAGAACTGAACTAGAACTGAACTAGAACTGAACTAGAACTGAACTAGAACTGAACTAGAATTGAACTAGAATTGAACTAGAACTGAACTAGAACTGAACTAGAACTGAACTAGAACTGAACTAGAACTGAACTAGAACTGAACTAGAACTGAACTAGAACTGAACTAGAACTGAACTAGAACTGAATTAGAACTGAATTAGAACTGAACTAGAACTGAACTAGAACTGAACTAGAACTGAACTAGAACTGAAACTAGAACTGAACTAGAACTGAACTAGAACTGAACTAGAACTGAACTAGAACTGAACTAGAACTGAACTAGAACTGACCTAGAACTGAATTAGAACTGAACTAGAACTGAACTAGAACTGAACTAGAACTGAACTAGAACTGAACTAGAACTAACTGAGTCCAAAACTTTAACCGCTAAAATAGCATCACTGTTAAAATGCACAACATGCAATTAATTAAAAAAGCAATTTCAAGAGCACGACTGCATATAAAAGAAAGAAAGAGAATAAAATGTATGTAAAATATAGTTAAGAGCCACGTATTTGTTGTAGTCAAAAAATGTTTATTAAACAACTTTTCCACCAATTTCACAGTCAGGGCCAAACAATAAGCTACAAACAATGTGAGTGATAAACATTTCTTTAAATTTTAAGGGGGAGCAAATTTTTAATTCAATGAGCAAGTACTTGAAAAAAAGAGAGAAAAAAAGAAAATATATTTTTCAGCCACACATTCCTGAGCATGTTTGTTTATTTCTTTTATTAAGAATTAATTTCTTTCTGAAGATTTTTGATGCTGTTGGATTCAGTCGTTCATTAACTTTTGTCATAAACGGTAATAATGAATAGACCGAGTATCTGTGAAACATTTTAAATAGGAAGAATAGTGTAAAGTGAAAAAAAAGGGACGAACAAAACATATATATTTAAATAAATATACAAAAACCAATAAATTATTAACAAAAATTTAGTGAAAACTTAATTAATTATTTACCAAACAAAGTATGTGTAATAATTGCAGTTTGTAAAAATATTTCAATTGGAAAATATAATTTTTTAAATTTGTTTTTTTTTTTTAATTGTTATTTTGTTGTGTCATTTTCCTGTTGATGATTTTTTTATCTAAATTTGATTTTTTGCCAATTTTTTTTAATAACAAAATGTAAGTATTTGTACAATGTGCCACCAACAATTAATGACATAAAAATCTTGTCTTGTTTTGATAGTATTTTCCTTCTTTCTTGTTGTCAATTTTTATTGGTTTTTAAAATTAAAATTTATACAAAATTAAATTTAGATAATTGATAAATAGATATTATTACAACATTTTCTGAGAGATTCAAGCAAACATGACTAGATTAATAATGATTAAGTTGAGACAATTAAAGAAAATTCTAGTTCATTTCTAGTTCGGTTCTAGTTCAGTTCTAGTTCAGTTCTAGTTCAGTTCTAGTTCAGTTCTAGTTCAGTTCTAGTTCAGTTCTAGTTCAGTTCTAGTTCAGTTCTAGTTCAGTTCTAGTTCAGTTCTAGTTCAGTTCTAGTTCAGTTCTACTTCAGTTCTAGTTCAGTTCTAGTTCAGTTCTAGTTCAGTTCTAGTTCAGTTCTAGTTTCAGTTCTTAGTTCAGTTCTAGTTCAGTTCTACTTCAGTTCTAGTCAGTTCTAGTTCAGTTCTAGTTCAGTTCTAGTCAGTTTCTAGTTCAGTTCTAGTTCAGTTCTAGTTCAGTTCTAGTTCAGTTCTAGTTCAGTTCTAGTTCAGTTCTAGTTCAGTTCTAGTTCAGTTCTAGTTCAGTTCTAGTTCAGTTCTAGTTCAGTTCTAGTTCAGTTCTAGTTCAGTTCTAGTTCAGTTCAGTCAGTTCTAGTTCAGTTCTAGTTCAGTTTCTAGTTCAGTTCTAGTTCAGTTCTAGTTCAGTTCTAGTTCAGTTCTAGTTCAGTTCTAGTTCAGTTCTAGTTCTAGTGTCAGTTCTAGTTCAGTTCTAGTTCAGTTCTAGTTTCAGCTTCTAGTTCAGTTCTAGTTCAGTTCTAGTTCAGTTCTAGTTCGGTTCTAGTTCAGTTCTAGTTTTTTTTTTCAGTTCTAGTTCAGTTCTAGTTCAGTTCTAGTTCAGTTCTAGTTCAGTTCTAGTTCAGTTCTAGTTCAGTTCTAGTTCAGTTCTAGTTCAGTTCTAGTTCCAGTTTCTAGTCAGTTCTAGTTCAGTTCTAGTTCAGTTCTAGTTCAGTTCTAGTTCAGTTCTAGTTCAGTTCTAGTTCAGTTAGTTCAGTTCTAGTTCAGTTCTAGTTCAGTTCTGTTCTGTTCTAGTTCTGTTCTAGTTCAGTCTAGTTCAGTTCTAGTTAGTTCTAGTTCAGTTCTAGGTTAGTTCTAGGTTAGTTCTAGTTTAATTCCTGTTCAATTTTTGTTGCGTTCCAAATAATTTCTAGTTCTTTTTTTGGGTTCTACAAATTTTATTATAATTACACAGCATGCAACTTTCATCATCGTCAACTGTTATTTATTAATAAATTTTTGTACAAAACAATTGTGAAAAGTATGGAAAATTTCGAAGAATATTCCATTTCAAAGAAAATCTTAATAGAATGACTGACATGCAAGAGCATGTTTTGTAGAAAAACCCCCTTAACCCTATCAATCATTGAGTGTTGTTGTATGAATAATAATTTTTATGATTTATTTGTTTATTTGATTGACAATTTGCAATCATCAACCAATGTCCAAATAGAATGCCTGTAGATGAAATCCAAATCCCTATTTGATTTGAAAAATAATTGGAAATGTTTATGAAGTGTATAAAACTAATTAATAACCAATTTTGATTTGTTGTACAGAAGACTACAAATGTTTGATCCTAAAAGCGACATTAAAGGATTTAATAATTTAACATTAAATTTCCCCACTAAGGAATGCTCTAGATATTATTTTTTTTTTTTTTAAATATGAATAATGTTTTACGCATCTTTCAACTTCGATAAATATAGCAGACACTGTCTTCAATATTTATTTAAAATTTTTAATTTTATTATAAAATTTCACACTTTCCTAACCTACCTTTTTATAATATAAAGTTCACTTCTGTTTTTTGGGTTTTTTATAAAATTTCTATAACACACTTTGCAAAAAAGTTACAATTATTTGTGAAATCTGTAAAAGAGTGATTTTTTATTAAACTTATGTTAATTCTTTAAATAAATAGTTCATAGGAGTGTCTTTAAAATATTAAAATAAATCTAAATAATGCAGATGTTTGGAAAATAAATAGTCATTCTATTATGACTCAGTTGCGATTATTAGTCAAGAAAAAAGTGCGAATTTCAATTTTTAAAAACGTAGTATTATTTATTTTAAATTGATAATAAATAAGCCACGTTTTTATAATTAATTATAGAAGAATTAGAAAACGGTTTATTAAGTTATCCAGATGATTTATTATTAAATAACTTTTCACGCCATTTTGTTATAAAAAAATTTTAATCAAAATTTCTTCTTAAGTTGCAGATTTCTAGCTCAGTTCTACATTAGTTCAGTTCTTGTTCTAGTTCTAGTTCGGTTCTAGTTCAGTTCTAGTTCAGTTCTAGTTCTAGTTCAGTTCTAGTTCGGTTCTGGTTCAGTTCTAGTTCAGTTCTAGTTCAGTTCTAGTTCTAGTAGTTCTAGTTCAGTTCTAGTTCAGTTCTAGTTCAGTTCTAGTTCAGTTCTAGTTCAGTTCTAGTTCAGTTCTAGTTCAGTTCTAGTTCAGTTCTAGTTCAGTTCTAGTTCTAGTTCTAGTTCTAGTTCTAGTTCAGTTCTAGTTCAGTTCTAGTTCAGTTCTAGTTCAGTTCTAGTTCAGTTCTAGTTCAGTTCTAGTTCAGTTCTAGTTCAGTTCTAGTTCAGTTCTAGTTCAGTTCTAGTTCAGTTCTAGTTCAGTTCTAGTTCAGTTCTAGTTCAGTTCTAGTTCAGTTCTAGTTCAGTTCTAGTTCAGTTCTAGTTTAGTTCTAGTTCAGTTCTAGTTCAGTTCTAGTTCAGTTCTAGTTCAGTTCTAGTTGAGTTCTAGTTGAGTTCTAGTTCAGTTCTAGTTCAGTTCTAGTTCAGTTCTAGTTCAGTTCTAGTTCATTCTAGTTCAGTTCTAGTTCAGTTCTAGTTCAGTTCTAGTTCAGTTCTAGTTCAGTTCTAGTTCAGTTCTAGTTCAGTTCTAGTTCAGTTCTAGTTCAGTTCTAGTTCAGTTCTAGTTCAGTTCTAGTTCAGTTCTAGTTCAGTTCTAGTTCAGTTCTAGTTCAGTTCTAGTTCAGTTCTAGTTCAGTTCTAGTTCAGTTCTAGTTCAGTTCTAGTTCAGTTCTAGTTCAGTTCTAGTTCAGTTCTAGTTCAGTTCTAGTTCAGTTCTAGTTCAGTTCTAGTTCAGTTCTAGTTCAGTTCTAGTTCAGTTCTAGTTCAGTTCTAGTTCAGTTCTAGTTCAGTTCTAGTTCAGTTCTAGTTCAGTTCTAGTTCAGTTCTCAGTTCTGTTTCAGTTCTAGTTCAGATCTAGTCAGTTCTAGTTCAGTTCTAGTTCAGTTCCTAGTTCAGTTCTAGTTCAGTTCTAGTTCAATTCTAGTGCAGTTATAGAATTCAGTTCTATTCAATTCTTGTTTCATTTCAGTTCTAATTCAATTCTATATACCTTAGTGATATCTTTTTATATCAAATGGAATATTTTCAATGGAATATTTAATACTTGTTTTTTACAAATAAAATAAATTAATGAGAAAAACAATCAATATGAATTAATAAAAAATGCACAACATAATTGTCACAATTGACTTATATACGAGAAGAAATATTTGATGACACCATGTGGGTTTTTTAAATTTCACTCTAAATAAATGTTAATAACAAGCGTTTAATAAGAATGGAAAATTTACGATAAAGTTGTTTATTTTTACTCAAATCTTAATGACCCATTTCTTTTAGAAAAAATTGCCTTGGTAATAATTGTAAAGCATAAAAAGAGGGAATAATAAATTAATTAATATTCAACAAAAAAATAAACAAATATTTGAAGGGGCATCCCCAACATACATATCTTCCTCATAAAATGAGTCAACAAAAAATATCTATAAATTTAATCCTATAAATAAATTGGGAAAATTTAAATTGATAAACAAGACAATCAATACTCATCAAAAGTTTACTAAAATAATTAATTGAATGTGTTGTAAATTTTATAAACTCGTTTGAAATTTAAACTGTTTCTTACAATAAAAATTTTTTAAGTAAAAGTGTCATAAACTCAATTAAGATGTGACAATTTTATCTAAACATTCAATTTGAAATTTATTTCTATGGCATTTGCATTTTCTTGTAAAAATATCGTCAGGAAATCTCTAACTTTTTTGCATGATCGTATCACTTTGACCATGATCATCATTATCATTGTTAAGCGTGCAACAGCAGACAGTGTAAATAAGCGTCACTCAAATCATCATCATTAGTGGCAGTTAAGTAATACTTCTTAAAATCAAGTTTCAACTAGTTTCAACAAGTTACGGCTGTTGCTGCATGCACAATAAACTTTTTTATTTTATTTTAAAAATATGTACTTTTCGTTTGTAATTTATTGAAACGTGAAAGAAAAAACATAGATTAAAAGCTTTTATTTAAAGGATTTACATCATCGGAAAGCGAATAAGAACATAAGTGCCAAATATTTTATGATTATTATTATTTTTCGTAATAAAATTCTAGTTTAATTTCATTTCAGTTTTAGTTCAGTTCTAATTCTAGTTCAGTTCTAGTTCAGTTATAATTCTAGTTTAGTTTTAGTTCAGTTCTAGTTCAGTTCTAGTTCAGTTCTAGTTCAGTTCTAGTTCAGTTCTAGTTCAGTTCTAGTTCAGTTCTAGTTCAGTTCTAGTTCAGTTCTAGTTCAGTTCTAGTTCAGTTCTAGTTCAGTTCTAGTTACAGTTCTAGTTCAGTTCTAGTTCAGTTCTAGTACAGTTCTAGTTCAGTTCTAGTTCAGTTCTAGTTCAGTTCTAGTTCAGTTCTAGTTCAGTTCTAGTTCAGTTCTAGTTCAGTTCTAGTTCAGATCTAGTTCAGTTCTAGTTCAGTTCTAGTTCAGTTCTAGTTCAGTTCTAGTTCAGTTCTAGTTTCAGTTCTAGTTCAGTTCTAGTTCAGTTCTAGTTCAGTTCTAGTTCAGTTCTAGTTCAGTTCTAGTTCAGTTCTAGTTCAGTTCTAGTTCAGTTCTAGTTCAGTTCTAGTTCAGTTCTAGTTCAGTTCTAGTTCAGTTCTAGTTCAGTTCTAGTTCAGTTCTAGTTCAGTTCTAGTTCAGTTCTAGTTCAGTTACAATTTATTTCAGTCCTTAGTTATTATCGAAAAATATGCACAATTTTGAACGATATATAAAATATCTACATTTTTAATCGCACGTAAAAAATAAATTAACGTAAAATTAACTTTATTTAAATATAACTTCAAACAAGGTTAACGGTTCCATTTCAATTAAATTCTCTAAATATTGCTAATTTCTAATAATATCTAATACTTAGTTGTTAATTTTTAATTTATTTAAAAATTCAACGAAAATTTAGCAAATGGTTAAGGCCGCAAAAGCGTGTGAATGTGGTTTTAAACTAAAAATAAATATCAATTCTAATATTCTTCATTTAATGACTTGCTTCAGCACAGATCATAAAGATTATGGCTGTGCGTGATCTATTCATCTAATAAATTAACACCTTTGAGGATCAATTTTGTGTTTATTTTTTCGGGCAAAAAATTCAATTAGTTAAATTAATAATAAAACATTAATTTAATAAAATATATTGAGCAAACGCGGGTTTTTTCTAATATTTACTCTCTCTTTATAAGACTTTTAGCAAAGAAAATCAAGTAAAATTTACAAAAAAGTTGTGAAGTTTTTAAAAACACTTTTCAATAAATTATGATCAGTATATTTTGATTATCGTAAGAAAACGGTTTGAATAAATTACAGTGAAAATAAAGACAGATTTGAAAAAAATATAGTTAAAATTATAAAATATTCAGAATTTTAAATATTTTAAAAAAGTTGTTTTGAAAAATGTTAAGGTACAATTAATTAAAAAAAAATATTAAATAGAAAAATCTTAGAAATATTAGTAATTATAACAAAGAAAATTTTAATATTTGATTTGTGATTTTTTCTGGCAATTTTTTTTTGCGCTAAAATAAAAGTGAAATTGATTTTTGTTTCTTTATAAATATAAACATTTTCAAATATATAGAATATAATATTTTCATTGTAAACAAATTTTGAAATTTTTGTTTACAAACAATTTTCCTATGAGTTGGCAGTGTTTGAAATACAATTGATTTGTAAAGAAAAAGAAAACTTATTTAAAAAGTGATATTTAAAATTAAGTAATAAAATGTCTTAGTTTATTCATGGAAATAAATACAAATTTATAACTTCCCAGATTAATTACGAATAAAACAGAAGTGATAACAATTTAAATTAAAAAAAAAATAATAATAATAAAATAAATTAAAAGTTTTATTAATAGTTTATATTCTTAAATAAATTTCCTTAATTCTAATAATTTTATTAAAAACTCTCATCTTCCTTAGTTCTTTCTAAGAATCTGCGTGTTTTTGTAAGGGATCAGAAAGATTTTCTATAAAAAATTAAAAAAATATGAGCGTTTTTTGTTAAGAACTAGACCTGAACTAGAACTGAACTAGAACAGAACTAGAACTGAACTAGAACTGAACTAGAACTGAACTAGAACTGAACTAGAACTGAACTAGAACTGACTAGAACTGAACTAGAACTGAACTAGAACTGAACTAGAACTGAACTAGAACTAGAACTGAACTAGAACTGAACCAGAACTGAACCAGAACTGAACTAGAACTGAACTAGAACTGAACTAGAACTAGAACTGAACTAGAACTGAACTAGAACTGAACTAGAACTGAACTAGAACTGAACTAGAACTAGATCTGAACTAGAACTAGATCTGAACTAGAACTGAACTGAACTAGAACTGAACTAGAACTGAACTAGAACTGAACTAGAGCTGAACTAGAACTGAACTGAACTGAACTAGAACTGAACTAGAACTGAACTAGAACTGAACTAGAACTGAACTAGAACTGAACTAGAACTGAACTAAAACTGAACTAGAACTGAACTAGAACTGAACTAGAACCGAACTAGAACTGAACTAGAACTGAACTAGAACCGAACTAGAACTGAACTAGAACTGAACTAGAAACTGAACTAGAACTGAACTAGAACTGAACTAGAAACTGAACTAGAACTGAACTAGAACTGAACTAGAACTGAACTAGAACTGAACTAGAACTGAACTAGAACTGAACTAGAACTGAACTAGAACTGAACTAGAACTGAACTAGAACTGAACTAGAACTGAACTAGAACTGAACTAGAACTGAACTAGAACTAGACTACTGAACTGAACTAGATCTGAACTAGAACTGAACTAGAACTGAACTAGAACTGAACTAGAACTGAACTAGAACTGAACTGGAACTGAACTAGAACTGAACTAGAACTGAACTAGAACTGAACTAGAACTGAACTAGAACTGAACTAGAACTGAACTAGAACTGAACTAGAACTGAACTAGAACTGAACTAGAACTGAACTAGAACTGAACTAGAACTGAACTAGAACTGAACTAGAACTGAACTAGAACTGAACTAGAACTGAACTAGAACTGAACTAGAACTGAACTAGAACTGAACTAGAACTGAACTAGAACTAGAACTCAACTAGAACTGAACTAGAACTGAACTAGAACTGAACTAGAACTGAACTAGAACTGAACTAGAACTGAACTAGAACTGAACTAGAACTGAACTAGAACTGAACTAGAACTGAACTAGAACTGAACTAGAACTGAACTAGAACTGAACTAGAACTGAACTAGAACTGAACTAGAACTGAACTAGAACTGAACTAGAACTGAACTAGAACTGAACTAGAACTGAACTAGAACTGAACTAGAACTGAACTAGAACTGAACTAGAACTGAACTAGAACTGAACTAGAACTGAACTAGAACTGAACTAGAACTGAACTAGAACTGAACTAGAACTGAACTAGAACTGAACTAGAACTGAACTAGAACTGAACTAGAACTGAACTAGAACTGAACTAGAACTGAACTAGAACTGAACTAGAACTGAACTAGAACTGAACTAGAACTGAACTAGAACTGAACTAGAACTGAACTAGAACTGAACTAGAACTGAACTAGAACTGAACTAGAACTGAACTAGAACTGAACTAGAACTGAACTAGAACTGAACTAGAACTGAACTAGAACAAATATGGAGTACCTCAGGGGTCAAAATTAGGACCAATTTTGTATATTATATATGCAAATGAAATGCTCAAAGCTATAGAAACCAAAACATTTGCCTACGCAGATGACACTGCAATCGTTGTTGCAAATAACAACTTAAAAGAGGCCACAGAAAAAATGCAAAAACAATTAAATATTGCAACAAAATGGTGCCACGACAATGGCCTAATCATAAATGCTGCGAAGACGAAACTTATGCATATAAAGCCCCGCCATCTCATTGAATCTTCTATAGAATTAAAATTCCACCACAATAACTGCCTCCATCAAAAAACAATAAACCCAAATAATACTAATGAAGAATGTACGACAAATATAGAAGTAGTGCAGACATACAAATATTTAGGTGTCTATGTCGATAATAATTTCAAATGGAAGACACACGTTGAAAATGTACGCAAAAAACTTCGTAAATCTGCCTATACCCTGTACCACCTAAGTAACTGTGCAACGTATAGTGTACTTAGACAAGCATATTTTTCTCTTGCAGAGTCATATTTAAGACATGGTATTACTGCATGGGGTAGTGCCACATACTGCAAAACTCTACAAAAAACCCAAAACCAGATACTTAAAACACTCTGGAAGAATTATCAATACTCCACAAACACACACACAACCACAAACACGTCACTTAGCTTTAACTATTCATTATCCCAAAATATAACAAACGTATCAACAAACAATAACATATACACAACCAGATCAACAAACAGCTCATTTTCTAATAGAAACAACACATTTCACATTGTAAACAGCAACCTACTTACCCACAATACATTGTTACAAATTTCAACAAACAGAAACCCAACACTTCATAACAACACATTACCAAACAACAATCATCTAACAAACAACACAATACTATACAACTACAACGAAAACCCTACAAGAAACTATCAATATAACAATCACCCAACAAACAACAACACAACAATATATAACTCCATAGAAAATTCTACAAACTACAATCAGTATACCAATTACCCAACCACCAACAACACAACAATGTACAACTCTCGCGAAAATCCTACAGGCAATAATCAATATACCAATCACCCAACAAACAATAACACAACAACATACAACTCCAACGAAACCTCTACAGGAAATTATCAATACACCATTCACCCAACAAACAACTCAACAATATACAACTTTAACGAAAATCCTACAAGCAACAATCAAAATACCTATCACCCAACAAACGACAACACAACAATATACAACTCCAACGAAAACCCTACAAGAAACTATCAATATACCAACCACCCAACAAACAACAACACAATAATATACAACTCTTATGAAAATCCTACAAGCAACAATCAATATACTAATAACCCAACAAACAACAACACAACAATATACAACCTCAACAAAAACTCTACAAACAACGACCAATATACCAGTCACAATAACACAACAATACACAACTCAAAAGAATGTCATACAAGCAGCAATCAATATACCAATCACCCAACAAATAACAACACAACAACATACAACCCCAATGATAGTTTAACAAACAGCAGTCAATATACCAATCACCCAACAAACTACAATACAGCTGTATACAACTCCAACACCTGTGATCTAGCCACGAAATTAAATATACTTAACGTACATAGTTTATACTGTACAACCCTGGCGAACGACTTCTTTAACGATCACCGATTTCTACAAGAAATAGACCACAGATATAACACGAGAAGACGAGCGCAAGGAAGATATAAAGTGAAACGCTTCTTTAATGAGTATGGAAGAAACACCCTAGGAGTCACTTTACCAAATATTCTGAACAAAATCCCAATTGGAACTATAAATACAAGAAACAAATTTCAAAGAAAGAAACTTATAAAGGCCTTTTTTATCAGATCGCAATGAAATAAATAAAATAATGTTAATCTTAAACTTAAATTGTTTATATATATGTTTCCTGCTGTCAAGCCATATGGCTTAGCGGGCTTAGTATTAAGAATATATTGTACCTTTAAATACTTAAATTGAATAAAGTGAATATATATGAAAAAAAAAAAAAAAAAAACTGAACTAGAACTGAACTAGAACTGAACTAGAACTGAACTAGAACTGAACTAGAACTGAACTAGAACTGAACTAGAACTGAACTAGAACTGAACTAGAACTGAACTAGAACTGAACTAGAACTGAACTAGAACTGAACTAGAACTGAACTAGAACTGAACTAGAACTGAACTAGAACTGAACTAGAACTGAACTAGAACTGAACTAGAACTGAACTAGAACTGAACTAGAACTGAACTAGAACTGAACTAGAACTGAACTAGAACTGAACTAGAACTGACTAGAACTGAACTAGAACTGAACTAGAACTGAACTAGAACTGAACTAGAACTAGTACTGAACTAGAACTGAACTAGAACTGAACTAGAACTGAACTAGTACTGAACTAGAACTGAACTAGAACTGAACGAGAACTGAACGAAAACTGAACGAGAACTGAACTAGAACTGAACTAGAACTGAACTAGAACTGAACTAGAACTGAACTAGAACTGAACTAGAACTGAACTAGAACTGAACTAGAACTGAACTAGAACTGAACTAGAACTGAACTAGACTAGAACTGAACTAGAACTGAACTAGAACTGAACTAGAACTGAACTAGAACTGAACTAGAACTGAACTAGAACTGAACTAGAACTGAACTAGAAATGAACTAGAACTGAACTAGAACTGAACTAGAACTGAACTAGAACTGAACTAGAACTGAGCTAGAACTGAACTAGAACTGAACTAGAACTGAACTAGAACTGAACTAGAACTGAACTAGAACTGAACTAGAACTGAGCTAGAACTGAACTAGAACTGAACTAGAACTGAACTAGAACTGAACTAGAACTGAACTAGAACTGCACTAGAACTGCACTAGAACTGAACTAGAACTGAACTGGAACTAAACTATTACTAAGCAAGGTAAAATATAGTAGTTGTCTCAGATTCTAAAGAGAATTGTCTTAAAGTTTTTTTTCGTACAGATTAGATATTCTAAGATCTTATTTTTTTAAATTATCAAATAAATTATTTTTCTTTTATTTACAGTTTAATTAAAAACCAATATTAAGTTGCAGCACAATAAAATTGGACCATGATGTGACAATATTTCTCTATTCGTCGTCTCTCTAACTAATGACAATATTATCTTTTTGTGATATTAATTGAAATAAAACAAACTAAATTAATTAAAAATTTAACAAAAACAACAACTACGAAATTATTAAACTATAAATTGCACATTCTCTACAAAAAAACAACAACAATTAAAACTCCTACTAAACAGATCTAAACTAAAATGGATTTCGATCAGATCTTAGCAAAATGTGGCGATTTTAATCGTTATCAACTCTTAATTTTGACTCTTTTTGGAGTCGTCAATGTCATTGTATCAATGCATTATTTTACTCAAACTGTGATAAGTTTTGTGCCCGATCACTGGTGCTATCATGAGAAATTGGAAAATAAAACTTATGATGAGATAGCCGCTATCTATGCGAGAGTGCCGAATCCTTCATGCACCAAATTGGATGATATAAATGGTTTGAATATAACGATCAGTAAAGAGAAATGTACTAGATGGATTTATAAATATGATTTTGGTTATAGAAGTATGAATACAGAGGTGGGTTTTGGAAGATAGTTTCTTTGTTTAAATTATTTTTAATAATTTATTTTTTCTTTTTGCAGTTAAACTGGGTTTGTGAGTCTTCGTACAAGGCTCGCATAGGCCAATCTTTGTTCTTTATTGGTTCTGTGGTGGGCACTTTATTTTATGGTTTACTTTCGGATAAAATTGGTCGTTTGCCTGCTTTGATTTTATCGAATTTATCTGGCTTCGTGGGCGACTTTTCCACTATATTTACGACTAGTGTTACCTCGTTTACTTTGTGTCGTTTTATTTCGGGTTTGGCGGCAGATACGAATTTTTATCTTATGTATATAATAGGTATGACCATAAAACTGGATACTCCCATCAAACTTTTAATTATTTTATTTCTCTTTATAGTTCTCGAATACTTACGTCCTTCCATGCGCACTTTTGGCCTTAACTTGGCCGTTGGTATTTTCTATACCATAGGTCTGGTCTTTACTCCCTGGCTGGCGGTTTTGGCAGGCCATTGGCAATACTATTTGGCCTGTACCTCCATACCCATACTTTTTATAGCTCTTTACTATTTTATCGTCCAAGAAAGTGCTCAATGGCTGGTGACACGCAACGATATAGATGGTGCCATCAAAAGACTGAAAAGAGTGGCCAAATTTAATGGACGTAAAGTCAGCTTAACAGAATTTGAAGAATTTCGTAAATACTGTGAAAAGCAGAGACAAAAACAGGGCGGAGATGATCAAAGACATTCGAATTTAATCGATATGTTTAGAACACCCCGAATGCGCAAACATACCTTAATATTATTCTTCAAATCGTAAGTATTTCTAAGTTGTTAATAATAAATTTAGAAATTAATTATTTATTTATTATTGTAGCATGGTCATTACTCTTTGCTATGATGTGGTCTCGCGTAATGTCGAAGGCATGGGTATTTCCCCGTTTATTATGTTCTCCCTAAGTGCTTTGGTGGTTTTACCCTCTTCCCTACTATTGGTTTTACTACAAGATCGCATAGGCCGCAAGGGCATGGCCTCGGGTTCTCTACTGGTGGGTGGCTTTTTCACTGTTGCCGCTGGCATTGCCATTGCTTATCAACAAGAAAATCATAATGCCATTTTATTGGCCTGTCTCACTATTGCTGCTCGTTTTGGAGTGGCGATTTCTTATGAATCGGGTTCTCAATATGCCACGGAATTAATACCAACTTGTGTTCGCGGTCAGGGAGTGGCTGCCGTTCATGTGGCTGGTTTTGCAGCCTCTTTCCTGGCTCCTTATATTTTGTGGTTGGGTACATTCTTTAAGGCTGCTCCCTCGATTATTTTGGGTGTTTTATTTTTTACTGGCTCTTTGGTTTGTTTGCTGTTGCCAGAGACCTTGAACAAGTAAGTAGTTCTAATGTTCAGATCTAGATTAGTGTGAGATCAGTTCAGTTCATTTCTAGTTCAGTTCTAGTTCAGTTCTAGTTCTAGTTCAGTTCTAGTTCAGTTCTAGTTCAGTTCTAGTTCAGTTCTAGTTCAGTTCTAGTTCAGTTCTAGTTCAGTTCTAGTTCAGTTCTAGTTCAGTTCTAGTTCAGTTCTAGTTCAGTTCTAGTTCAGTTCTAGTTCAGTTCTAGTTCAGTTCTAGTTCAGTTCTAGTTCAGTTCTAGTTCAGTTCTAGTTCAGTTCTAGTTCAGTTCTAGTTCAGTTCTAGTTCAGTTCTAGTTCAGTTCTAGTTCAGTTCTAGTTCAGTTCTAGTTCAGTTCTAGTTCAGTTCTAGTTCAGTTCTAGTTCAGTTCTAGTTCAGTTCTAGTTCAGTTCTAGTTCAGTTCTAGTTCAGTTCTAGTTCAGTTCTAGTTCAGTTCTAGTTCAGTTCTAGTTCAGTTCTAGTTCAGTTCTAGTTCAGTTCTAGTTCAGTTCTAGTTCAGTTCTAGTTCAGTTCTAGTTCAGTTCTAGTTCAGTTCTAGTTCAGTTCTAGTTCAGTTCTAGTTCAGTTCTAGTTCTAGTTCTAGTTCAGTTCTAGTTCAGTTCTAGTTCAGTTCTAGTCAGTTCTAGTTCAGTTCTAGTTCAGTTCTAGTTCAGTTCTAGTTCAGTTCTAGTTCAGTTCTAGTTCAGTTCTAGTTCAGTTCTAGTTCAGTTCTACTTCAGTTTTAGTTCAGTTCTAGTTCAGTTCTAATTCAGTTATAGTTCTGTTCTACATCAGTTCTAGTTTAGTTTCAGTTTGACTAATCTACTAATTATAAACTCTTAATATATTTCTAATATTTTTCAGAACCCTCCCTAAAACTCTTGAAGAAGGTGAAACTTTCGGTCAAGGTGAAAGTATGTTTGATTTTCCCTGTTTATCGAAGAACAAAAATTCCTCTACAGATTCAGATTCCGAAGCAGAACCCTATACAAAACGTAAACACTCACTGACAGCTGGTCTAGAACGTGGTGGTGTTGTAGTTAGTGCCATAAGGCCCGATATAGATAACAATAGTAATAGTTGTACATAACAAATTTTGTAATTAATTAAAAACGCACAAAAAACATAGTTAACATTTATTAAAATCCCCCCTGCACTTTCATTAAGCACATAAACACACAAATAATTATAATTATTATAGCTAGTAGTACTTAAGGTACTTAAATTAAGGACTTTAATTACAATTAAGTATTTTTTATACCATTTAACTATAAACTTTAGCTAATTACTTGTATGAATGTTTATATAAAAAATTATTAAATAACTAAAAATGCCTTTATGCAAAGTCTAAATAATAAATTTTCTACATGTTTAGGGACTATTTGAATAATCAATTTTTATTTTTAGTTATTTAAATTTTTCACTTTTAATTAAGCCTAAGTTCCATTTAGTACATTTTAGATGTCAGTTAAATTTATCCAAAAAAGAAGGAATTAAATGTAAATATGGCACAGTTTTTACTTAATTGTTTTACTTTATATGAATCTAAATTTGCAACACACCTATTTTATTATTAATAAAACTAATTATTTTATATTTTAAAATTAATATAATTATAAAAAATAAATAGTTATTAAAAAATGTTTAAGTATTTTTATTATGCTTTGGGGTCCAGGCGCGGAAATTGACAACTTTATTTATCGTCTTTTTTGACAATTTCAGTTTAGTCTATGGTCTAGTCTATAGTCTAGTCTATAGTCTAGTCTAGTCTAGTCTATAGTCTAGTCTATAGTCTAGTCTATAGTCTAGTCTATAGTCTAGTCTATAGTCTAGTCTATAGTCTAGTCTATAGTCTAGTCTATAGTCTAGTCTATAGTCTAGTCTATAGTCTAGTCTATAGTCTAGTCTATAGTCTAGTCTATAGTCTAGTCTATAGTCTAGTCTATAGTCTAGTCTATAGTCTAGTCTATAGTCTAGTCTATAGTCTAGTCTATAGTCTAGTCTATAGTCTAGTCTATAGTCTAGTCTATAGTCTAGTCTATAGTCTAGTCTATAGTCTAGTCTATAGTCTAGTCTATAGTCTAGTCTATAGTCTAGTCTATAGTCTAGTCTATAGTCTAGTCTATAGTCTAGTCTATAGTCTAGTCTATAGTCTAGTCTATAGTCTAGTCTATAGTCTAGTCTATAGTCTAGTCTATAGTCTAGTCTATAGTCTAGTCTATAGTCTAGTCTATAGTCTAGTCTATAGTCTAGTCTATAGTCTAGTCTATAGTCTAGTCTATAGTCTAGTCTATAGTCTAGTCTATAGTCTAGTCTATAGTCTAGTCTATAGTCTAGTCTATAGTCTAGTCTAGTCTAGTCTAGTCTAGTCTAGTCTAGTCTAGTCTAGTCTAGTCTAGTCTAGTCTAGTCTAGTTTTAAGCTTGTTACCTCCAATCTTGAACCAACCATCCGACTATATTACCCCACACACGGACTTTGATAGAGTCTTCAAAGTCAGAGTTCCTTCCAGGAGCGAGTGGTGTAGAGGTAATCTACCGAGCGAATATACCACCAGAATCTTTACAGATGGTTCTAAAATGAACTGCGGCGTTGGTTCTGGTGTCTTTTGTGAAGAAGCTGGGGTAAGTATATCCCACCGTCTTCCCAACAACTGTAGTGTCTTTCAGGCTGAAATTTTTGCGATAATGTCAGCCTGTAGGGTATTACATGACCTCAATATTCGCGGCAACATAGGAATCTTTGTGGATAGTCAAGCGGCACTTCTCTCACTAAACTCTTATACTACTACTTCCTTATTAGTCAGACAATGCAAGAAGGATCTGTCAATGCTGGGTCGGCTGTCTGACATTACCCTTGTTTGGGTCCCTGCGCATAGGGACTACTACGGTAATGAACAGGCAGATGAGTTTGCAAGAACGGGATCTGCTCTTGATATCTCCGACGCCGTTCCAGTAGCAACTCCGTTAAGTTATATCAAGAGCAATATCCTCAGATTCTTTCTTCAAAAAGCTGAAAATAGGTGGAATAACCTAGACACATGTAAAGGGGCCAAGCTATTGTGGCCCTCCTTCAATGAGAAACGCACAAGACACCTTATAAACCGAAGTAGGCGGGACATATCGAGGCTGATAGCAGTAATAACAGGACACTGGGTAATAGGCAGACACGCAAGTCGGCTTGGGCTCCCTTTCAATGATCACTGTCGCAGTTGCAAAGACAGGGAAAAGGAAGAAACGGTCTTCCATCTCCTCTGTGAATGCTCTGCTCTGGCCGTAAAGAGAAACCGCTTCCTTTGCAATTACTTCATATCTAACCTTGGCGAGATATCTGTCTTTAGGCTTAATGATATCCTCAGATTTCTCACAGCTACGGGCTGGATCTAATACTACAAATTCAACATCTGACGAGTGGAGTGGTCCGGTCAAAACGGAGTCTCTTTGATTCTACTTGACAGTTCGCGTGTAGTGAACTACCACGTAAACCAACCAACCAACCTAGTCTATAGTCTAGTCTATAGTCTAGTCTATAGTCTAGTCTATAGTCTAGTCTATAGTCTAGTCTATAGTCTAGTCTAGTCTATAGTCTAGTCTATAGTCTAGTCTATAGTCTAGTCTATAGTCTAGTCTATAGTCTAGTCTATAGTCTAGTCTATAGTCTAGTCTATAGTCTAGTCTATAGTCTAGTCTATAGTCTAGTCTATAGTCTAGTCTATAGTCTAGTCTATAGTCTAGTCTATAGTCTAGTCTATAGTCTAGTCTATAGTCTAGTCTATAGTCTAGTCTATAGTCTAGTCTATAGTCTAGTCTATAGTCTAGTCTATAGTCTAGTCTATAGTCTAGTCTATAGTCTAGTCTATAGTCTAGTCTATAGTCTATTCTATAGTCTATTCTATAGTCTAGTCTATAGTCTAGTCTATAGTCTAGTCTATAGTCTAGTCTATAGTCTAGTCTATAGTCTAGTCTATAGTCTAGTCTATAGTCTAGTCTATAGCAATAGCTTGCTTTTAACATATTTTGTTTGTGTGGCAACTTCAGCTGCAATTCCAATTAGTTTCCGTCGTGATTTCAACCAGTAAACATGTAGTTTCTACAAAGTGTCATATAGTTGCAATAAATTACTAAAATATCTTATTTAAATCGTAAAAAATATAATAAAAATGTTCCCAAGCATTTAATTAATATGTTAAGCTATTGGGAATAAGTGAAAATATGTTAATAATAGAGAAAAAAGTGCAACAAGTTATGGCCAACATTGCAGGATATGTGTGTGTTATGTTTTTAATATAAAGTATTTAAAAGTAATAAAAAATCATTAAAGTTGTTGAAAATGTTATAAAAATATCATTAATCATTTAATTAAAGAAATAATTTATTGCAAATTTAAGCAAAAGTCCTAAAAATAAGAAAAAAGAGCTACAAGTGTTTTAGCATGTAGGATTGTGTGTGTGACATTTTTTGCTAGCAATAAGCGCCAAAAAAAACAACTACATAACAAGAAGAAGAAAAAAACAAAACAAATAGAAAAATAAAGATGCCATATGATTGGTATGGCAGCATATGAAAAGGTGAGTTGCCAGTTTGAATTTTATATATGTAATGAAGGAGAACGTTAAATTTGAATTTTAAAAGGGAAACAAGTCATGTAATTGAGGTTTTCTTTGATTTGAAGCAATAGTAATGTTTAAAGGTGTATGAATTATTATTACAAAGGAATTTTTTATAATTAATTGTTTCTTTTTAGAATTTTTAAAATAGCGAATTTAAAAGAATTTTAAATAGATATGGAGAATAAAAGAAACTTTTTGGAATATTGAGTACAGATTCTGGTCTATAGCTTGATCTATAGTCTAGTCCATAGTCTGGCCTATATTTTAGTCTATAAGTGCGACTATATTCTGGTTTGGTCTAAAGATTAATCTGTAATTTAGTTTGTAGTCTAGTCTAAAGTCTAGTTTATAGTCTGTGAATACTAATATTTCCCAATCCTGTGAATACTAATATTTCCCAATTTCAATTTTTTAGATGAAGAACCTAAAAACGCTTGTAGTTTCTAAAATAACGCTCCAATTGAGAAAAAAGTGAAAATCTCATATTTCCCACCAAAAATCGATTTTTAAATGAAAAACCTTAAATCGGCTGTAGTTTCTTAAATTCTCCAATTAAGAAAATAGTGATAATCTGTGATCTCTCATATTTCCCACCAAAAATCCAAAAACCTAAAATCGGCTGTTGTTCCTTAAATACCGCTCCAATTAAGAAAATAGTGAAAACCTGTGATCACTCATATTTCCCACCAAAAATCGATTTTTGGATGAAAAACCTAAAATAGGCTGTAGTTTCTTAAATAACGCTCCAATAAAGAAAATAGTGAAAATCTGTGATCACTCATATTTTCCACCAAAAATCGATTTTTAGATGTAAAAACTAAAATCGGCTCTAGTTCCTTAAATAACGCTCCAATTGAGAAAATAGTGAAAATCTCATATTTCTCAAAAACCTTAAATCGGCTGTAGTTCCTTAAATAATGCTCCAATTAGGAAAATAGTGAAAATTTGTGATCACTCATATTTCTCACCAAAAATCGGTTTTTAGATGTAGAAGCTAAAATCGGCTGTAGTTCCTTAAATAACGCTCCAATTAAGAAAATAGTGAAAATCTGTGATCACTCGTATTTCTCACCAAAAATCGGTTTTTAGATGAAAACCTAAAATCGGCTGTAGTTCCTTAAATAACGCTCCAATTAAGAAAATAGTGAAAATTTGTGATCACTCATATTTCTCACCAAAAATCGGTTTTTAGATGAAAAACCTAAGATCGGCTGTAGTTCCTTAAATAACGTGAAAATCTGTGATCACTCGTATTTCCCACCAAAAATCGGTTTTTAGATGAAAAACCTAAAATCGGCTGTAGTTTCTTAAATAACGCTCCAATTAAGAAAATAGTGAAAATCTGTGATCACTCATTTTTCCCACCAAAAATCGGTTTTTAGATGTAAAAGCTAAAATCGGCTGTAGTTCCTTAAATAACGCTCCAATTAAGAAAATAGTGAAAATCTGTGATCACGCGTATTTCTCACCAAAAATCGGTTTTTAGATGAAAACCTAAAATCGGCTGTAGTTCCTTAAATAATGCTCCAATTAAGAAAATAGTGAAAATTTGTGATCACTCATATTTCTCACCAAAAATCGGTTTTTAGATGTAAAAGCTAAAATCGGCTGTAGTTCCTTAAATAACGCTCCAATTAAGAAAATAGTGAAAATCTGTGATCACTCGTATTTCTCACCAAAAATCGGTTTTTAGATGTAAAAGCTAAAATCGGCTGTAGTTCCTTAAATAATGCTCCAATTAAGAAAATAGTGAAAATTTGTGATCACTCATATTTCTCACCAAAAATCGGTTTTTAGATGAAAAACCTAAGATCGGCTGTAGTTCCTTAAATAACGCTCCAATTAAGAAAATAGTGAAAATCTGTGATCACTCGTATTTCTCACCAAAAATCGGTTTTTAGATGAAAAACCTAAAATCGGCTGTAGTTTCTTAAATAACGCTCCAATTAAGAAAATAGTGAAAATCTGTGATCACTCATATTTCCCACCAAAAATCGATTTTTAGATGTAAAAGCTAAAATTGGCTGTAGTTCCTTAAATAACACTCCAATTAAGAAAATAGTGAAAATCTGTGATCACTCGTATTTCTCACCAAAAATCGATTTTTAGATGTAAAAACTAAAATCGGCAGTAGTTCCTTAAATAACGCTCCAATTAAGAAAATAGTGAAAATCTGTGATCACTCATATTTCCCACCAAAAATAGATTTTTAAATGTAAAAGCTAAAATCGGTTGTAGTTTCTTAAATATCGCTCCAATTAAGAAAATAGCGAAAATCTGTGATCACTCGTATTTCTCACCAAAAATCGGTTTTTAGATGAAAAACCTAAAATCGGCTGTAGTTTCTTAAATAACGCTCCAATTAAGAAAATATCGAAAATCTGTGATCATTCATATTTCCCACCAAAAATCGATTTTTAGATGTAAAAACTAAAATCGTCTGTAGTTCCTTAAATAACGCTCCAATTAAGAAAATAGTGAAAATCTGTGATCACTCGTATTTCTCACCAAAAATCGATTTTTAGATGTAAAAACTAAAATCGGCAGTAGTTCCTTAAATAACGCTCCAATTAAGAAAATAGTGAAAATCTGTGATCACTCATATTTCCCACCAAAAATCGATTTTTAGATGTAAAAACTAAAATCGGTTGTAGTTCCTTAAATAATGCTCCAATTAAGAAAATAGTGAAAATCTGTGATCAGTCTTATTTCCCACCAAAAATCGATTTTTAGATGTAAAAACTAAAATCGGCTGTAGTTCCTTAAATAACGCTCCAATTAAGAAAATAGTGAAAATCTGTGATCACTCATATTTCCCACCAAAAATCGATTTTTAGATGTAAAAACTAAAATCGGCTGTAGTTCCTTAAATAACGCTCCAATTAAGAAAATAGTGAAATTCTGTGATCACTCATATTTCCCACCAAAAATCGATTTTTAGATGTAAAAACTAAAATCGGCAGTAGTTCCTTAAATAACGCTCCAATTAAGAAAATAGTGAAAATCTGTGATCACTCATATTTCCCACCAAAAATCGATTTTTAGATGTAAAAGCTAAAATCGGTTGTAGTTTCTTAAATAACGCTCCAATTAAGAAAATAGTGAAAATCTGTGATCACTCATATTTCCCACCAAAAATCGATTTTTAGATGTAACAACTAAAATCGGCTGTAGTTCCTTAAATAACGCTCCAATTAAGAAAATAGTGAAAATCTGTGATCACTCATATTTCCCACCAAAAATCGATTTTTAGATGTAAAATCTAAAATCGGCTGTAGTTCCTTAAATAACGCTCCAATTAAGAAAATAGTGAAAATCTGTGATCACTCGTATTTCTCACCAAAAATCGGTTTTTAGATGAAAAACCTAAAATCGGCTGTAGTTTCTTAAATAACGCTCCAATTAAGAAAATAGTGAAATTCTGTGATCACTCATATTTCCCACCAAAAATCGATTTTTAAATGAAAAACCTTAAATCGGCTGTAGTTTCTTAAATAACGCTCCAATTAAGAAAATAGTGATAATCTGTGAACACTCATATTTTCCACCAAAAATTGATTTTTAGATTTTTAAAATAGGCTGTAGTTTCTTAAATAACGCTCCAATAAAGAAAATAGTGAAAATCTGTGATCACTCATATTTCCAAAAATCGATTTTTAGATGTAAAAACTAAAATCGGCTGTAGTTCCTTAAATAACGCTCCAATTAAGAAAATAGTGAAAATCTGTGATCACTCATATTTCCCACCAAAAATCGATTTTTAGATGTAAAATCTAAAATCGGCTGTAGTTCCTTAAATAACGCTCCAATTAAGAAAATAGTGAAATTCTGTGATCACTCATATTTCCCACTAAAAATCGATTTTTAGATGTAAAAGCTAAAATCGGTTGTAGTTTCTTAAATATCGCTCCAATTAAGAAAATAGCGAAAATCTGTGATCACTCATATTTCCCACCAAAAATCGATTTTTAGATGTAAAAACTAAAATCGTCTGTAGTTCCTTAAATAACGCTCCAATTAAGAAAATAGTGAAAATCTGTGATCACTCGTATTTCTCACCAAAAATCGGTTTTTAGATGAAAAACCTAAAATCGGCTGTAGTTCCTTAAATAACGCTCCAATTAAGAAAATAGTGAAAATCTGTGATCACTCATATTTCCCACCAAAAATCGTTTTTTAGATGTGAAAACTAAAATCGTCTGTAGTTCCTTAAATAACGCTCCAATTAAGAAAATAGTGAAAATCTGTGATCACTCATATTTCCCACCAAAAATCGATTTTTAGATGAAAAACCTAAAATCGGCTGTAGTTCCTTAAATAACGCTCCAATTAAGAAAATAGTGAAAATCTGTGATCACTCGTATTTCTCACCAAAAATCGGTTTTTAGATGAAAAACCTAAAATCGGCTGTAGTTTCTTAAATAACGCTCCAATTAAGAAAATAGTGAAAATCTGTGATCACTCATATTTCCCACCAAAAATCGATTTTTAGATGTAAAACCTAAAATCGGCTGTAGTTCCTTAAATAACGCTCCAATTAAGAAAATAGTGAAAATCTGTGATCACTCATATTTCCCACCAAAAATCGTTTTTTAGATGTGAAAACTAAAATCGTCTGTAGTTCCTTAAATAACGCTCCAATTAAGAAAATAGTGAAAATCTGTGATCACTCATATCGATTTTTAGATGAAAAACCTAAAATCGGCTGTAGTTCCTTAAATAACGCTCCAATTAAGAAAATAGTGAAAATCTGTGATCACTCGTATTTCTCACCAAAAATCGGTTTTTAGATGAAAAACCTAAAATCGGCTGTAGTTTCTTAAATAACGCTCCAATTAAGAAAATAGCGAAAATCTGTGATCACTCATATTTCCCACCAAAAATCGATTTTTAGATGTAAAAACTAAAATCGTCTGTAGTTCCTTAAATAACGCTCCAATTAAGAAAATTGTGAAAATCTGTGATCACTCGTATTTCTCACCAAAAATCGATTTTTAGATGAAAAACCTAAAATCGGCTGTAATTCCTTAAATAACGCTCCAATTAAGAAAATAGTGAAAATCTGTGATCACTCATATTTCCCACCAAAAATCGATTTTTAGATGAAAAACCTAAAATCGGCTGTAGTTCCTTAAATAACGCTCCAATTAAGAAAATAGTGAAAATCTGTGATCACTCGTATTTCTCACCAAAAATCGGTTTTTAGATGAAAAACCTAAAATCGGCTGTAGTTTCTTAAATAACGCTCCAATTAAGAAAATAGTGAAAATCTGTGATCACTCGTATTTCTCACCAAAAATCGGTTTTTAGATGAAAAACCTAAAATCGGCTGTAGTTCCTTAAATAACGCTCCAATTAAGAAAATAGTGAAAATCTGTGATCACTCATATTTCCCACTAAAAATCGATTTTTAGATGTAAAAGCTAAAATCGGTTGTAGTTTCTTAAATATCGCTCCAATTAAGAAAATAGCGAAAATCTGTGATCACTCATATTTCCCACCAAAAATCGATTTTTAGATGTGAAAACTAAAATCGTCTGTAGTTCCTTAAATAACGCTCCAATTAAGAAAATAGTGAAAATCTGTGATCACTCATATTTCCCACCAAAAATCGATTTTTAGATGAAAAACCTAAAATAGGCTGTAGTTCCTTAAATAACGCTCCAATTAAGAAAATAGTGAAAATCTGTGATCACTCGTATTTCTCACCAAAAATCGGTTTTTAGATGAAAAACCTAAAATCGGCTGTAGTTTCTTAAATAACGCTCCAATTAAGAAAATAGCGAAAATCTGTGATCACTCATATTTCCCACCAAAAATCGATTTTTAGATGTAAAAACTAAAATCGTCTGTAGTTCCTTAAATAACGCTCCAATTAAGAAAATAGTGAAAATCTGTGATCACTCGTATTTCTCACCAAAAATCGATTTTTAGATGAAAAACCTAAAATCGGCTGTAGTTCCTAAAATCTGTGAAAATCTGTGATCACTCATATTTCCCACTAAAAATCGATTTTTAGATGTAAAAGCTAAAATCGGTTGTAGTTTCTTAAATATCGCTCCAATTAAGAAAATAGCGAAAATCTGTGATCACTCATATTTCCCACCAAAAATCGATTTTTAGATGTGAAAACTAAAATCGTCTGTAGTTCCTTAAATAACGCTCCAATTAAGAAAATAGTGAAAATCTGTGATCACTCGTATTTCTCACCAAAAATCGATTTTTAGATGTAAAAACTAAAATCGGCTGTAGTTCCTTAAATAACGCTCCAATTAAGAAAATAGTGAAAATCTGTGATCACTCGTATTTCTCACCAAAAATCGATTTTTAGATGTAAAAACTAAAATCGGCAGTAGTTCCTTAAATAACGCTCCAATTAAGAAAATAGTGAAAATCTGTGATCACTCATATTTCCCACCAAAAATCGATTTTTAGATGTAAAAGCTAAAATCGGTTGTAGTTTCTTAAATAACGCTCCAATTAAGAAAATAGCGAAAATCTGTGATCAGTCTTATTTCCCACCAGAAATCGATTTTTAGATGTAAAAACTAAAATCGGCTGTAGTTCCTTAAATAACGCTCCAATTAAGAAAATAGTGAAAATCTGTGATCACTCATATTTCCCACCAAAAATCGATTTTTAGATGAAAAACATAAAATCGGCTGTAGTTCCTTACATCACGCTTCTGTGATCATTAATATTTCCCACCAAAAATCGATTTTTATATGAAAAACCTAAAATCGCTTTTAGTTTCTTAAACTACAAGCCAATTGAGGAAGTAGTGAAAATCTGTGATCGTTAATATTTCCTACCAAAATATTGACTAGAGGTGCTTTAGACTAGAGTACTAGAATTTTTATATATAAAGATTTAGATTTTATTCGTTATATCTACATTTGGCTGGGAAGTGTTATTTTGGCTTAAATTATTAATTATCACTATTAAAACTACATCTATTTACATCTATTAAAACTTATAATTATTGAATTAAATTATAAATGCGTTATATCTATAGTATTTGTACCAATATGTTTATCATCGATTGGTGGCTCTTCAGCTTTAGGTTTCCTACTAAAACAAGGAAAGAAATACCATTTCTCTCCAATACCAAAGACCTCACCATCACTTAAAGTTTCAGGAAGTTTTCTAGAATAAAAAATAATAATTACAGTTTATGTCTAATTTCTATTAGAAACGTCTCTGCTTACTTGTTTAAAGTTTCCGGTAGGCACAGACATAGGCCAGCACCTATTAACATAATGGTACTTATGAAAATTGAGGGTAAAGGTTTGTAATAATTGCCCAAGTATATAACATACGAGTTCAGGAAACTGCAGGCATAACCCAAGACATGGATATTGGCCACAGCACGTCCCCTCACACTGGTGGGTACAATTTCTGTACAATATTGTACTTCAGCATCGTAGGCCACCACAGCACCATAACGTCCCAAACCCACCATTATGGCTAAAAGAATAGCATTTGATTTGGGATCTAAGAAGGCTATAAGAAAGCCAGTAACAGCCGTAATAATACTGCCATCTAATAAAGAGGTGGTGGCCATGCCTTTACGTCCTATAATGTTTTGAAAGGCTATTATGGTAAGACCGGCGGGTACATATACCACCGAAGAAAAGGAAAACAGTTTAAAGGGTGAAGTACCCAAACCCTCCATATTACGTGATATAATATCAAAAGCCATGGTTATGATGACACTGTTGATCAAATAAAGTTAAAACTTTCTAGTAAAATTATAGTTTTTATTACTTACCTTTTGATTAGCAATATTATAGTAAATTTCCTAAGACGTGGTGTCCTAAACATGCCCCAGAATGTGTCATCATTTTTAATCTTTTGCTCCTCTATGGCCTTTTGTTTATAATAATCGACAAATTCATCGAATACCTTCTCCTCCACTTGCCTTCCATTGAATTTAGCCACATGTTTTAAACACTTTACAGCACGATCATATTTTTCCCTGGTCAACAACCAGCTAGCCGATTCGCAAGTTAATACAGGATATAAAAATACTAAAAGCACTGGCAGTGAGGCTATTAGTAAATAGTAACGCCAAGTTTTAACCCATAAAGCAAACCAGGGTGAAAACATGCAACCGGTGCAATAGAAAGTGGCTGTGATGATATTGAGACCAAATGTGCGTTTCTTGGGACTGAGATATTCAAATGCTAAAGGGAAATAAAAAGGAATTAGATTTTTTAAAGATAACTTTAGCATGTGCTACCGCTAGCAATTAACTACGTCATTGTAGATTATAACCTTAATGTCTTTTATTTATCTTTATTTAACAAATTATAACTTAATTTGTTTGCAGCTTTATACTAAAATTTACTTAGTGGAATGTGTGTATTTAATTAACAATTTAATATTTTATTATTTTAGTGTTCGTTATAAATAATATGTTTTTACTAATTAAGTTTTTATTAGAAAGTAACATTTTAAAAAGTTTTATTATAGACTGATGCAATTCTCACTAAAACGTGTTAGGTTAGGAAATTTTTTCAAAATTTTCTTAATAGTTAAACAAGAAGAAAGATTTTCTACGCAATTAGAGCAAGACCTTCTTCGAAAATTTGAACTAGAACTGAACTAGAACTGAACTAGAACTGAACTAGAACTGAACTAGAACTGAACTAGAACTGAACTAGAACTGAACTAGAACTGAACTAGAACTGAACTAGAACTGAACTAGAACTGAACTAGAACTGAACTAGAACTGAACTAGAACTGAACTAGAACTGAACTAGAACTGAACTAGAACTAGTACTGAACTAGAACTGAACTAGAACTGAACTAGAACTGAACTAGAACTAGAACTGAACTAGAATTGAAGTAGAACTGAACTAGAACTAGAACTGAACTAGAACTGAACTAGAACTGAACTAGAACTAAACTAGAACTGAACTAGAACTGAACTAGAACTGAACTAGAACTGAACTAGAACTAAATTAGAACTGAACTAGAACTGAACTAGAACTGAACTAGAACTGAACTAGAACTGAACTAGAACTGAACTAGAACTGAACTAGAACTGAACTAGAACTGAACTAGAACTGAACTAGAACTGAACTAGAACTGAACTAGAACTGAACTAGAACTGAACTAGAACTGAACTAGAACTGAACTAGAACTGAACTTGAACTGAACTAGAACTGAACTAGAAGTGAACTAGAACTGAACTAGAACTGAACTAGAACTGAACTAGAACTGAACTAGAACTGAACTAGAACTGAACTAGAACTGAACTAGTTCAGTTCTGAAAATTCACTCTATTCTTAAGGAACATTTTCTATGATATTTTTTTATGGTTGAGCATAAAAAATTTCCTTTGGAGCTAAATTTTCTATTAAGATTTTAAGTTCACTTATCGCAGTTTGTACTCACCCAATATATACATGAGCATGAAAAAGGTATCTGTCGACAAACCAGATATAAAACGGCTTAAACCAAACATTCCCACATTGTGGACAAAGGAGGATAAAAAGTCCCCTAAACCACCCGATAGAGTACTCAAAACAATGGCAGGTAAACGTCCCAAGCGATCGGCCAAGAAACCAAATGTTATGGTACCCACTACAGCACCCAAATAATAAAACGATTGACCCACCGCTAACTGATAAGCTGAGTCACAAACCCAGTTTAGCTGAGATCAGAAGAAAGACGAAATTAAATCAAAACCAATTTTCAACAGTGTATCAAAACAAAACTATAGACTACTTTCAGGAGGTAACGTTTTATTACAAACAGCAAAACTTACCTCAGTGGTTATACTTTCGTAGCCATTTTCCTTTTTATAAAACCACTTACGACACTCTCCCACTTCCGCTTTCTCAAAAACACCATCATTATACTCCAGCAGAGTACAATGAGGATTTTGAAAATTCTTATAAATTCCGGAAATTTCCGAAAATGTTTTATTTTCCAATTGTTCGTGATAACACCAGTAATCGGGAGTAAATGAAATTAGAGTCTGTGAGAAATAGTGCATGGAGGACAAGAGATTGGTGTAACCATACAACAGCAACAACACCAATTGGTAACGACCATAATTGCCGCACTTTTCCAAAGCTTTATCGATATCCATCCTTTAACTGTTTGTATTAATTTTCGGGTTGTTAGTTGTCAAACTTCTCTCTTAAAACATGGAATTTTTTTTTAATATTTTCTTGAAGTTATTTTAGTTACTGCTGCTGGCACTGCTGTTGCGAACCTTTCGCGGAGTCTACTAATTTCACAAGAAATGTCAGACATTTATTTTAAATATGAACTGATTTTGGAATTTGTTTAAAACACTTTTTTGTCTATCTTGTTATATCTGTTGTTTTATCTAAATTTTCTTTGTTGATTTGTTGATTTTATAAATTTTTATTTTTTTCTTATATATAGAAATATATTTTATTAAAACAAAAAACACCAAAAACGTATGCAAGTGGCTTTGGCCGATTTGCTACTTGTAGTATCAAAAAACCATTTGCTACTCTGCTCTACAACAAACGATTCGTATAATTTGTTGATTTTTTTTATTTTTATTTTATGTTTTTATTTTGGTTTATTTTTAATTTGCATTTTTTATATTATTTATTCGTAATCTAAACAGCAAAGATTTATGTTAATTATTTTATGATTTTTGTTTCGCTTTACCACCGGTGTTGTTGATTTTGCGATTAAGCAATTGTGTGTGATATTTGTTAATAAACTCTGAGGCGTTTGCTTGAGTTTTATGTTAAGCGGTTAGTTGACGTTTAAGGTGATAGTTGGTGTTAGTTTGTTTGCGAACTTAAGGAATTCCTTAAAACGTGCGTTTCTTCTTTTTTACCGCCTGCTTGTCATAAACTATGAATGAAATTTACAATTTATAAACAATTTTATCTTTTGGGTGACACCTAATTGTTTTTGTTTTGGCTTAACAATAACAAAATTATTTCATTAAGATTCTTAATAAAAAATGTTAAGTGTAAAATTAACCCTTTAGTTCAGTTCTAGTTCAGTTCAGTTCAGTTCAGTTCAGTTCAGTTCTAGTTCAGTTCTAGCTCAGTTCTAGTTCAGTTCTAGTTCAGTTCTAGTTCAGTTCTAGTTCAGTTCTAGTTCAGTTCTAGTTCAGTTCTAGTTCAGTTCTAGTTCAGTTCTAGTTCAGTTCTAGTTCAGTTCTAGTTCAGTTCTAGTTCAGTTCTAGTTCAGTTCTAGTTCAGTTCTAGTTCAGTTCTAGTTCAGTTCTAGTTCAGTTCTAGTTCAGTTCTAGTTCAGTTCTAGTTCAGTTCTAGTTCAGTTCTAGTTCAGTTCTAGTTCAGTTCTAGTTCAGTTCTAGTTCAGTTCTAGTTCAGTTCTAGTTCAGTTCTAGTTCAGTTCTAGTTCAGTTCTAGTTCAGTTCTAGTTCAGTTCTAGTTCAGTTCTAGTTCAGTTCTAGTTCAGTTCTAGTTCAGTTCTAGTTCAGTTCTAGTTCAGTTCTAGTTCAGTTCTAGTTCAGTTCTAGTTCAGTAGTCTCTAGACTAGAGAAAGAAAATTCTTAAAAATTTCCTCTGGATTAGATTAGATTATATCAAATTTTCCCTAGATTCGATCAAGGCTTTCTTTGAAAATTTCCTCTATACTAGAGCAAGATATTCTAAGAAAATATGCTCTTTCTGAGAGCAAGATATTCTATGAAAATTTACTCTAAAATACAGCAAGAAGTAGAGTCAAATTTTCTATAAAAAGGGTTAAAATTTAACACATACTATCTATCATTTCCAAATAAACTGATCGTGCGAAATTGTTTATCAGCATTTGTTGTAAACAGTTTACAAGATAACTTTTGTCAAGCTTCTTAAAAATTTTTAAAAAATTATTTAGTCTGAACAGAGTTTAATTTCACAAGTTAATGCAAGACAATCTAATAGAAGAATAGTCAAACTATTAAGAATAATTGTACATAATTTCTTATTTAGTAAAAAACAAACAATATCAGACATTTAACTGTAAACATATTAAAAAACCAGTTGTTTTTAAACAAACAAAGTTTTTTTATATGTTTCTGATTCTGTTTACCAAAAATTTTTGTTGAATATTAAATTAAAATCAAATTAAATGTGACATGAATTATGATAAGCAAATAAATATTTCTTGACTAAGATTTTTGTCAAATATAGTGAAATCAGATATCTGATATTTCCTGTTATTTTTTTATATTATTTTATTTATTATTTATATAAATTTAAAAATAATAGTTTTACCTTAATAATTCATTTATTTAAACTTAAAATTAACTTATTTATAAAGCTGTTATATCTTGTATATTATTTGTATAACCAAATTTTTCTTCAACTGATTTATTTACCAAATTTTTTGATGTTTTACTAAAACAAGGAAAGAAATACCATTTCTCACCAAGACCAAAGGCTTCACCGTCACCTAAAGTTTCAGGGAGTTTTCTGGAATAAAAATATAAACATTTAATAACAGACATTTTCTTTTAAGTTCTCCTAAACTTACTTATTCAAAGTTTCTGGCAGGCATAGACATAAAGCAGCGCCTATTAACATTATAATACTTATAAAAATCGAGGGTAGAGGTTTATAATAATTCCCCAAGTAAATAACATACGAGTTCAGGAAACTGCAGGCATAACCCAATACATGTATATTGGCTACAGCACGTCCTCTTACACTGGTGGGTACAATTTCAGTACAATATTGTACCTCAGCATCGTAGGCTACACCGGCACCATAACGACCCAAACCCACCATGATGGCCAATAAAATGGCATTTGATTTAGGATCTAAGAAAGCTATTAGAAAACCAGTAACTGCCGTTATAATGCTGCCTCCCAATAAAGAGGCGGTCGCCATGCCTTTGCGTCCGATAACATTTTGAAAACCTATTAAGGTAAGACCGGCAGGCACATAAATTATCGAAGAAAAGGAAAATAATTTAAAGGGTGAAGAACCCAAACCTTCTACATTACGTGATATAATATCAAAAGACATGGTGACGATAATACTAAAAAAGAAAAGAGATCAAATATTGTTTGTTAAAGCAAATATTTTCTATACCTTTTGATCAGTAGTATAATGGTAAATTTCCTTAGGCGTGGCGTTCGAAACATGCCCCAAAAGGTATCACTGTTTTTAAGTTTTTGCTCTTCTAAAGCTTTTTGTTTGTAATACTCCACAAATTCATCAAATACTTTCTCCTCTACTTGTCTTCCATTGAATTTAGCCACACGCTTTAAGCACTTTACAGCAAGATCATATTTTTCCCGGGTTAACAACCAGCTAGCCGATTCACATATAAGCAAAGGGTAGATTAAAAATAACAGAACTGGGACCGAGGCAATTAATAAATAATAACGCCATGATTTTACCCACAAAGCAAACCAGGGTGACAACATTAAACCGGCACAATAAAAAGTGCCAGTTATAAAATTAAGACCAAAAGTGCGTTTCTTGGGATTGAGATATTCAAAGGCTGAAAAACTAAATAATAAAAATATGTTATCTGGAAAGATCTCTTAACTTACTCAGTATATACATGAGAACAAAAAATGTATCGGTTGCTAGACCGGAGATAAAACGGGTCAAAGCAAACAGTTCCACACTATTGACAAAAGAAGATAAAAAGTCTCCCAAACCACCCGAAATGGTGCTCAAAATTATGGCTGGTAAACGGCCAATACGATCAGCCAAGATACCAAAAGAAATGGTCCCAATAACAGCACCCACAAAATAAAATGATTGACTTACTGCTGATAGATAGGTTGAGTCACAAACCAAGTTTAGCTTAAAGGAGAAATTTCATTTAAGCTATTTGTCGTTCACTTTTTGAGTTTGTAGAAGAGAGAGGGAAAGAGGAATGGTAAATTTTTACTCATACTCAGCCCGCGCTCTCTCTCTATCTCCTACAAACTCAAAAGTTGATGAGTTCAATTATAGATCAAAATTGCATTGTCGTGAAAACATCTTCACACTCACCTCCGTAGTTATACTTTCGTAGCCATTTTCTTTTTTATAAAACCATTTGTGACATTCTCCATTTTCCACCTCTTCAAATGCATCCTCATTATATTGCAATAAAGTGCAATGAGGCTTTGAAAAATTCTTATAAATCTCAGCAATTTCCGAATATGTTTTATTCTCCAACTGCTCATGATAACACCAATGATCGGGTGTAAAAGAGATCAAAGTTTGAGAGTAATAGTGCATGGAGGACATAAAGTTGGTGTAACCAAACAGCAGCAGAACCACAAATTGATAAGGACCATAATTTCCGCATTTTTCTAAAGCTTTATCGAAATCCATAACGTTAAGAAGGAGTTCCTTATTAATCTATCTAATCTTTTTCACTTATAATCCATTACTTGTTCGAATTTTGTTTGTCAATGTTACTGCTTTCACTTCTCGATCTGTACTGATCTCTTTAGATAATTCAATTGTTTTCTATTAAATTAATGTATATTATAATTTTTTTAAAACACGTTTTTTTATATTAACATTAAATCTGTTTATTTGTAAAATAAAAATATTCTTAATGGTAATTTGCCAAAATTTGACGTTATTTAATAGAAGGTGCACTGTCTAGTCTAATCAGTTAGTATTAGCATAAAAAAGCCATTTAAAATAATTTGATTCATCAGACAATTTTTACTAATGTTAATGACCAGAGCAAAAAGATTTTCTCTTAAGAGCAAAGAAGAGCAAAGAACAGTAAAGTGTCTCTGTTATTTATAAGATCTCTTAAACTTAAAATTAACGTATTTATAAAGCTGTTATTTCTATATTATTTGTATAACCAAATTTTTCTTCTACCGATTTTTTCACAAGTTTTTCGGTTCTTCTACTAAAGCAAGGAAAGTAATACCACTTCTCATCGAGACCAAAGTTCTCACCATCACTCAAAGTTTCGGGGAGTTTCCTACAATCAGAAAAATAAACGTTTAATAACAAGTACATAACTTGTATTAAATAATCTCAAACTTACTGGTTCAAAGTTTCTGGCAGACATAGACATAAAGCGGCACCTATAGACATGATAATACTTATAAAAATCGTGGGTAAAGGTTTATAATAATTGCCCAAGTAGATAACATAAGAATTTAGAAAACTACAGGCATAACCCAAGACATGAATATTGGCTACAGCACGGCCCCTCACACTAGTGGGTACAATTTCGGTACAATATTGAACCTCAGCATCGTAGGCCACACTTGCACCATAACGGCCCAAACCCACCATAATGGCTAATAAAGTGGCATTAGAATTAGGATCCAAATAGGCTATTAGAAAGCCTGTTACCGCCGTTATAATACTGCTACCCAATAAAGATACCGCAGCCATGCCTTTGCGCCCTATAACATTTTGAAATGCTATGATGGTAACGCCGGAGGGTACATAGACTATTGAAGTAAAAGAAAATAATTTAAAAGGTGAAGATCCCAAACCTTCCATATTACGGGATATAATATCGTAAGACATGGTAACGATAACACTAAAAAGAAAAAAAGCTTAAATATTATTTGTTAAAGCAAATATTTTTGGCATACCTTTTGATCAGCAATATAATGGTAAATTTCCTTAGGCGAGGCGTACGAAACATGCCCCAGAAGGTATCATTAGTTTTAATATTTTGTTCCTCAATGGCTTTTTGTTTATAATAATCTACAAATTCTTCGAACACCTTATCCTCCACTTGCCTTCCATTGAATTTAGCCACACGCTTTAAGCATTTCACAGCACGATCATATTTTTCCCGGGTCAACAACCAGCTAGCCGATTCACATATAAGCAAGGGATATATTAAAAATAACAGAACCGGTACCGAGGCAATTAATAAATAATAACGCCATGATTTTACCCATAAAGCAAACCAGGGTGACAACATTAGACCGGCACAATAGAAAGTTCCTATTATAAAATTTAGAGCAAAGGTGCGTTTCTGGGGATTGAGATATTCAAAAGCTAAAAGACAATAAAGGGAGGTTAATCAGTATACATATTTTGATAAAATAGGCGTCTTATAAAATTGCTTCTGTTGGCTTGTGGAAGTGATCACAAGATCTACGATCATTACTTACTCAGTATATACATGAGAACAAAAAATGTATCGGTAGCTAAGCCGGAGATGAAACGGGTCAAGGCAAACATTTTCACATTGTTGACAAAAGAATATAAAAAGTCTCCCAAACCACCTGAAATGGTGCTCAAAATAATAGCTGGTAAGCGGCCAATACGATCAGCCAAGACACCAAAAGAAATGGTACCAACAACAGCACCCACAAAATAAAATGATTGACCCACAGCCGATTGATAAGACGAATCACACACCAAGTTTAGCTTAACATAAAAAAAAATTAAGGAAAAATTAAAAAAAAAAAATAATGTTTAACTAATTTAATTATCCATTTACCTCTGTAGTCATACTTTCGTAGCCATTTTCTTTTTTATAAAACCATTTACGACATTCTCCATTCTCCACCTCTTCAAATGCACCCTCATTATATTGCAATAGCGTACAATGAGGTTTGGAAAAATTCTTATAAATTTCACTAATTTCCGTAAATGTTTTATTTAACAATTGCTCCTGATAGCACCAGTGTTCGGGTGTAAATGAGATTAGACTTTGTGAGAAATAGTGCATGGAAGACATAAAATTTGTGTAGCCAAATAGCAGAAGCATTACGATTTGATAACGTCCGTAATTGCCGCACTTTTCTAAAGCTCGATCGAAATCCATGCTGATGCATTAACTTGTCTTTTCTCTTTCAGTTGTTTGACATTACTGTAATACAACTTCAGTGTTTTGGTAAAACTTACTAGGTCTGTACTTATCTTACAAGACATGCTAATTGTCAATTTTAAAGAAAATAAATATATGAATATTCGTTAAATTAGTTTTGATCACGTTTTTATACCCTACACCACTATAGTGGAGATGGTATTATGCAGACCTGGGATAAATGCATTAAATGTGTTAATGCATTAACAATTTTTTCTACATTAAAAAAAATTAATGTTAATGCAAGTTCATTGCATTAACATTAACATGGGTACATTTAATGCATTAAATTTGCATTAACATTAAATATTTTTAAATTTAATGCATTAATTTTACATTAACATTAAATATTTGTGAAATTAATGCATTAATTTTGCATTAACATTAAATATTTTTGAATTTAATGCATTAATTTTCCATTAACATTAAATAATAAATAATAAAATTAATGCATTAATTTTCCATTAACATTAATGTATAAAATAATTTATAAAAATAAGAATACAGCGCTAAAGACCTCGGTCTAACAAAATTCAAGTAAAATTGAATGTGTTAAAGTCCTTTCTAATAAGTCCTATACTCGATAATACATATTAGAAGAATAGTATCACTTCCCAGATATTCCATTTTTAGTTTATTTTGTTAAAGTTCTTTCTAATAAGTCCTATACTCGATAATATATATTAGAAGAATAATATCACTTCCCAGATATTCCTTTTTTAGTTTATTTTGTCTGTGGAATCTTATATAAATATCATATTTAAAACATACAAGTTTGAATGGAATATAGGAGTTATTAGAAAGGACTTTAACCTATTTAATTTTAGTTGTTTAGTTAGATCGAGGTCTTTTGAGCTGTATTTTTATTTATGTTTATCAATTTTTATATATATTAATGTTAATGGAATATTAATGCATTAATTTTATTGCTTATTTAATTTTAATGTAAAATTAATGCACTAAATTCAGATATATTTAATGTTAATGCAAAATTAATGCATTAATTTGAAAAATATTTAATGTTAATGTAAAATTAATGCATTAAATTCAAAAATATTTAATGTTAATGGAAATGTAATGCATTAAATTTTACAAATTTAATGTTAATGCAATATTTTTTACATTAAATTAATTTTTTTTTAATTTAATGTTAATGCAAAATTAATGGAAATCGCCCAGGTCTGGTATTATGAGATTGTGCTGATGTATGTAACACCCAAAATATTGACCCGTTATCCAACTTAAACTGTTCCAATCAGTAAGAATCATTGTCTGTTTTCGATTACGAATGTACTCTTAACTGATTGACTAACTACTAACTAACTAACTAACTAACTAACTAACTAACTAACTAACTAACTAACTACTAACTACTAACTAACTAACTAACTAATACTAACTAACTAACTAACTAACTAACTAACTAACTAACTAACTAACTAACTAACTAACTAACTAACTAACTAACTAACTAACTAACTAACTAACTAACTACTAACTAACTAACTAACTAACTAACTAACTAACTAAACTAACTAACTAACTAACTAACTAACTACTACTAACTAACTAACTAACTACTAAACAACTAACCTAACTAACTAACTAACTAACGAACTAACTAACTAACTAACTAACTAACTAACTAACTAACTAACTAACTACACTAACTAACTAACTAACTAACTAACTAACTACTAACTACTAACTAACTAACTAACTAACTAACTAAACTAACTAACTAACTAACTAACTAACTAACTACTAACTAACTAACTAACTAACTAACTAACTAACTAACTAACTAACTACTACTAACTAACTAACTAACTACTAACTAACTAACGAACTAACTAACTAACTAACTAACTAACTAACTACACTAACAACTAACTAACTAACTAACTAACTAACTAACTAACTAACTAACTAACTAACTAACTAACTACTAACTAACTAACTAACTAACTACTACTACTAACTACTAACTAACTACTAACGAACTAACTAACCTACTAACTAACTAACTAACTAACTAACTAACTAACTAATACTAACTAACTAACTAACTAACTAACTAACTAACTAACTAACTAACTAACTAACTTAACTAACTAACTAACTACTAACTAACTAACTAACTAACTAACTAACTAACTAACTACTAACTAACTACTAACTACTAACTAACACTAACTAACTAACTAACTAACTACTACTAACTACTAACTACTAACTAACTAACTACTACTACTAACTAACTAACTAACTACTAACTAACTACAACTAACTAACTAACTAACTAAATAACTAACTAACTAACTACACTAACTAACTACTAACTAACTACTAACTACTACTAACTAACTACTAACTAACTAACTAACTAACTAACTAACTAACTACTAACTAACTAACTAACTAACTAACTAACTAACTAACTAACTAACTACTAACTAACTAACTAACTAACTACTAACTAACTACTAACTACTAACTAACTAACTAACTAACTAAACTAACTAACTAACTAACTACTAACTAACTAACTACTACTAACTACTAACTAACTAACTAACTAACTAACTAACTACTACTAACTACTACCTAACTAACTAACTAACTAACTAACTACACTAACTAACTAACTAACTACTAACTAACTAACTAACTAACTAACTAACTAACTAACTAACTAACTAACTAACTAACTACTAACTACTAACTAACTAACTAACTAACTACTAACTAACTAACTAACTAACTAACTACTAACTAACTAACTACTAACTAACTAACTAACGAACTAACTAACTAACTAACTAACTAACTAACTAACTAACTAACTAACTAACTAACTAACTAACTAACTAACTAAGCTAACTAACTAACTAACTAACGAACTAACTAACTAACAACTAACTAACTAACTAACTAACTAACTACTAACTAACTAACTAACTAACTAACTAACTAACTAACTAACTAACTAACTAACTAACTAACTAACTAACTAACTACTAACTAACTAACTAACTAACTAACTAACTAACTAACTAACTAACTAACTAACTAACTAACTAACTAACTAACTAACTAACTAACTAACTAACTAACTAACTAACTAACTAACTAACTAACTAACTAACTAACTGACTAACTAACTAACTAACTAACTAACTAACTAACTAACTAACTAACTAACTAACTAACTAACTAACAAACTAACTAACTAACTAACTAACTAACTAACTAACTAACTAACTCACTAACTAACTAACCAACTAACTCACTAACTAACTAACCAACTAACTAACTAACTCACTAACTAACTAACCAACTAACTAACTAACTAACTAGCTAACCAATTGGCTACTAGTCACTACATTTCCTATATAATATTTCTTAGTATGAACATACAATTTTCCATATAGAGACTACAACAAGATTTCCAATGATAATTTTGCTCTAGCGCCTAGAGAACAATTTTTCTAGACTACAAAAATATATTTTGCCAATGGTCACGCTCTTTTTGATCAAATATTTTGTTAGTGTGAACATACTTTAAGAATGTTTGTAAAATGTAAGTCAAACAAATTTCTAAAAAAACCAATAAAAAGGGGGGTTTGAATTTAAAATGTATTAAAAACTTGTTTACTCGAATATCAGGGAATATTTAAAATTAAAACAAATTTGATGTGATATGAATATTTTATAACAAACTTTTTAATAATTGAAAGCGTTTTTTTTGAAATTGCTAAGCAAAACTGTATAATTTTAAAGAAGACATAAAAAGAGAAATAAAAGTGGTCTAGTTTTTTTTAGCAAATTTCTCTGTTATTTATTATAACTATTGTATAGAGGGCAGCACTAGTTTGAATTTCAAGCCAAAAGAAATGTTCATCCTGAAATCATTCTCAATTTTAATATGTAATTTTTAAAAAATTTCTATGTTATTTATATAAAAGATTTATTTTAACCTTATGTTGATAATTATCACATATTTGGTATTAAATTAAATCAATTAAAAACTATTTAAACTTAAAATTAACTTATTTATAAAGCTGTTATATCTATATTATTTGTACAACCAAATTTTTCTTCTACGGATTTTTTCACAAGTTTTTCTTTTCTTCTACTAAAACAAGGAAAATAATACCACTTCTCATCGAGACCAAACTTTTCACCATCACTCAAAGTTTCAGGGAGTTTCCTAAAAAAAGAAAAATATAAAATTTTAATAAAAAATTATATAAATTAAATTATCACAAACTTACTGGTTTAAAGTTTCTGGCAGACATAGACATAAAGCGGCTCCTATTAACATTATAATACTTATAAAAATTGTGGGTAAGGGTTTATAATAATTGCCCAAGTAGATAACATAAGAATTGAGAAAACTAAAGCCATAACCCAAGACATGGATATTGGCCACAGCACGTCCTCTCACACTGGTGGGTACAATTTCGGTACAATATTGAACCTCAGCATCATAGGCCACCACCGCACCATAACGACCCAAACCCACCATAATGGCCAATAAGGTGGAATTAGAATTAGGATCCAAATAGGCTATTAGGAAGCCTGTTACCGCCGTTATAATGCTACCACCCAATAAAGAGGTTGTAGCCATGCCTTTGCGTCCGATAACATTTTGAAAGGCTATAATGGTAAGACCAGCGGGCACATAAATTACTGAAGTAAAGGAAAATAATTTAAAGGGTGAAGAGCCCAAACCTTCCACATTACGTGAGATAATATCAAAAGACATGGTAACTATAATACTGAAAAAAAGAAATAGTTGAAATATTATTTCTTAAATTAAAAGTTTTCCATACCTTTTGATCAGCAGTATAATGGTAAATTTCCTTAGGCGAGGCGTGCGAAACATGCCCCAGAAGGTATCACTATTTTTAATTTTTTGCTCTTCTAAAGCCTTTTGTTTATAATAATCCACAAATTCATCGAATACTTTCTCCTCCACCTGTCTTCCATTGAATTTTGCCACACGCTTTAAGCATTTCACAGCACGATCATATTTTTCCCGGGTCAATAACCAGCTAGCCGATTCACATATAAGCAAGGGATATAAAAGAAATAGTAAAACCGGCACCGAGGCTATAAGTAAATAATAACGCCAGGATTTAACCCACAAAGCAAACCAGGGTGACAAGACTAGACCGGTTCCATAGAAAATGGCTGCTATAATATTAATGCCAAAGGTGCGTTTCTGGGGCCTAAGGTATTCAAAGGCTGAAAGAGAAATTAAAAAGAATTTAAAAAATTTTTGTAAAAAATAACGAGCAAAATTAGTAGGAAGAAGTTTTATTAAGGATGGAACCAGTTGTTCTCTGGTCTTTATGTGATTTCTTGCCCTCTATACTCACTTAATATATACATGAGCACAAAAAATGTATCCGTTGCTAGGCCGCAAATAAAACGGGTCAAAGCAAACAGTTCTACTGAGTTGACAAAAGAAGATAAAAAATCTCCCAAACCACCGGTAATAGTAGTCAAACAAATGGAAGGTAAACGACCTATGCGATCAGCCAAGACCCCAAATGAAATGGTACCAATAACAGCACCCAAAAAATAAAATGATTGACCCACAGCCGACTTATAGGCTGAGCCACAAACTAAATTTAACTAAAAACAATGAGACACAATAACTTTACTTTCCACATAGGTTCCAAATTTCGTGAAAGCTCACCTCAGTAGTTATACTTTCGTAACCATTTTCTTTCATATAAAACCATTTACGACACTCTCCCACCTCTGCTGGCTCAAAAACACCCTCATTATAGTCCAATAAAGTGCAATGAGGTTTTGAGAAATTCTTATAAATATCGTTCAAATCCTTAAAGGATTTATTCTCCAATTTCTCATGATAACACCAATGATCGGGTGTAAATGTTATGAGAGTTTGTGAATAATAATGCATGGAGGCCATAAAATTGGTAAAACCATATAGAAGAAGGACCACAAATTGAAAACGTCCATAATTACCGCACTTTTCTAAAGCGCGATCGAAATCCATTCTGATTTTTTATTTTATTCGACTATAAAGCTGCTGTCTTTAATGTTATTGCGGGATTTACTCCCAATCAACTGATTTCATATTAAAAGTCAAATGTTAATGTTAGGTAAAGTACTTTGATTTTAAGTAGATTTTTAACAAGTTTTTTTATCCTGTTATGATTTTACGATCATTTAAGAATAAAGAGTAGATGGGGGAGGTTTGTTGTCTGTGTAATTCTTTGAAATGTGAATGTTTTCTTTGAATTGTTGATTGATTGCATACAAATTATTTCGTTTGCAGCATTTTTGATGCAATAAATACGTAAATTGTTATAAAAACACGTGTTTTGGTTTAATGTTAATTAACCCATTAGGGGAAGTACAAGTTTATTTAAAAATAAAAGCAACATGTCTAATTTTCAATATAAAGAAAAAATAATGATTTCTTAAATTTTATGGAAATTTTGTTTAGTTTACATTAAAATTACATTCTTTACACAATGTCAACAATGTAAATTTTGGAGTTTAGCAAATATTTTGTTAAATATTGGCTAATTTTACCAAGAATTTGTATTGTTTACGTAAAATATACATTGTTTACACAATGACAACAATTTAAATTTTTGATAAAATTTAAGAAATTACATAAATTTATTATAATTTAAATGATTTTATGTTATTTACACATAAAATAAATTGTTTACATAATGTCAACAATGAACATTTTTGTAAATCCAAAGAAAGCTTTTAAAATCTTTAATTTTATGCAAATTTTGTTTAATTTACATTAAAATCATATTGTTTACACAGCGTCAATAATGTAAATTTTGGATTTTAAGAAGTATTTTGCTAAAAATTTACTGGTTTTTACCAAGAAATTTTATTGTTTACATACAAAATACATTGTTTACATAATGTCAACAATTGAAATTTCTAATAAAATTAATTAAATTACTAAAATTTATTATAATCTAAATGGTTTTATGTTATTTACACATAAAATACATTGTTTACATAATGTCAATAATGAAAATTTTGTGAAAATCTAAATCTTTAAATTTAAGGTAATTCTGTTTTATTTACATAAAATTACATTATTTACATAATGTCAACAATGTAAATTTTGTAGTTTAACAAATATTTTGTTAAATACTGACTGATTTTACCAACAATTTGTATTCTTTACTTAAAAAATACATTGTTTACATAATGTCAACAATTACAATTTCTTATAAAATAAAGGAAATTACCAAAGATGGAACTACTTTAAATAATTTCATAAGTTTTACACTCAAAATACATTGTTTACATAATGTCAGCAATGGCATTTTTTGCAGATGTAAAGAAAAACTGTATAAAATCTTGAATTTTAAGCAAATTTTGTTTAATTTACCTTAAATTTACATTCTTTACATTATGTCAACAATGTCAATTTAAATATTTATTTAAATATTGACTGATTTTACCAAGAATTTGTATTATTTACTTTAAAAATACTTTGTTTACATAATGTCAACAATTAAAATTTCTTACAAAATTAAGGATATTACCAAAGAAGGAACTACTTTAAATGATTTCACATGTTTTACTCTTTAAATACATTGTTTAAATAGTGTCAACAATGGCATTTTTTGCAGATATAAAGAAAAACTGAATAAAATCTTGATTTTTAAGCAAATTTTGTTTAATTTACATTCTTTACACTTTGTCAACAATATCAATTTTGAAGTTTAATAAATATTTTGTTAAATATTGACAGATTTTACCAAGAATTTGTATTGTTTACTTAAAAAGTACATTGTTTACGTCATGTCAAAAATTGATTTTTCTTATAAAATTAAGGATATTACCAAAAATGGAATCGCTTTTAATGATTTCACATGTTTTACACTCAAAATACATTGTTTACATAATGTCAACAATGGCATATTTTGCAGATATAAAAAAACTGAATAAAATTTTAAATTTTAAGCACATTTTGTTTAATTTACATTAAATTTACATTCTTTACACTATGTCAACAATGTCAATTTTGAAGTTTAATAAATATTTTGTTAAATATTGACTGATTTTACCAAGAATTTGTATTATTTACTTAAAAAATACATTGTTTACATAATGTCAACAATTGATTTTTCTTATAAAATTAAGGATATAACCAAAAATGGAACCACTTTAAACGATTTCACATGTTTTACACTTTAAATACATTGTTTACATAATGTCAACAATGACATTTATTGCAGATATAAAGAAAAACTGAATAAAATCTAATATTTCAAGCAAATTTTATCCAATTTATATTAAAATTAGATTTTTTACATAATGTCAATAATGTAAATATTAAAGTTTTTAAAAAATTTCTATTGTTTCCTTAAAAAATACATTGTTTACATCATGTCAACAATTGAAATTTTTTAAAAAATTATGAAAATTACAAAAATTTTGTTAAATTATGTCAAAATTTCATTGTTACATAATGTCAACAATTGAAATTTGCAGTCAAATTATACAAAATCTATAATATTATATAGATTTTACATGTTTTACACAAAAAATTCATTATTTACATAATGTCAACAATGTAATTTTTCTAGTTATTACACATATTTTGCCAAATTTTTAAGAATATATAATATTTTTTCATAAAAATACATTATTTACATAATGTCAACAATGAAAATTTCTTTTAAAACTAAAGAATTTCTCAAAATTTTTATGATTTTTGTTATTGCTTTTTAAATGGGTTAATTGCAAAACAAAGACTTTGTCTAGATTAGTTCAGAAATGAACTGATCATAAGTTCATTACTTGTTTGGGGAGAAATGATCAACAAGATTTAAAATTGACATGCTTTTTAAATTGTTTACCAACTGGTCTTGTCTGTGGCATCTTGCATAGATTAGCAAATCATTAATAATTCCCATAAAAAAAGTAATACTTAATTTGAAAAGAAATCGGTTAAGGGGGATAAATATTAAGAAACCGGTAGTTTTTTTTTTTTAAATATAAAAAACTAGATTTGTTTTTCAAATAAATTCCAGCAAAAGATTTTAATTAGCAAAAGTTAATAAGACATGAATAATTAAAACAAACAATATTTAAATTGCAAACAAAACCATGAAAATATAGCGTCGTCTTGGCTGACAGACATTTTTGTAAAAACAAAATAAACGCACATGTAGAATATTTTAGAGAAAAGACACACACACACACACATACAAACACTAAGAATGATCTCTACTTACTCAGTATATACATAAGCATTAGAAAGGTATCCGTTGCTAAGCCGGAAATAAAACGGGTCACAGCAAACATTTCCACACTGTAGACAAACGAGGATAAAAAGTCTCCCAAACCTCCAGCAAAAGTAGTCAAACAAATGGCCGGTAAACGGCCAATACGATCAGCCAAAACACCAAAAGAAATGGTACCAACAACAGCTCCCAAAAATAAAAAGATTGACTGACAGCCGACTTATAAGTTGAGTCGCAGACCAAGTTAAGCTTAAACAAAATAATTAATTTAACAATTAGTTTCTTACAGTGTATTTACTGTTAGTTATTCCCAAAAGTATAGCACACTTTAAGGAATTTTTTAATTTGCTTTACACTCACTTCGGTGGTAACAGTTTCATAACCATTTTCTTTTTTATAAAACCACTTACGGCACTTTCCCACTTCCGCTTTCTCAAACGCACCATCATTATACTCCAGCAGAGTGCAATGAGGATTTGAAAAATTCTTATAGATTTCATTAATTTCCTCAAATGTTTTATTTTCCAATTGCTCATGATAGCACCAGTGTTCGGGTGTAAATGAGATCAGTGTCTGTGAGTAATAGTGTAGGGAAGACATAAAATTGGTGTAACCAAATAGCAAAAGCACCACGAGTTGATAAGGACCATAATTGCCACACTTTTCTAAAGCTTTATCGAAATCCATATTGCAGATCTATTATCACTTCACTTTTCTTTTTAAACTATTTTTTTTAATTTAATTTTTTATTTAGAATTTATGACTTTTTTATCTCGTTTTCAATGTTGCTGCTAGCCTTTCCCCGTCTGTACTAATTTCTCAAAAAATATCAAAAGTTTATTTCGACTAAAAAAAGTCTTCACAAAGTAGTTTTAATTTTAAACACGTTTTTTTTCGAACTTGTTTTAAATTTCTAATTAATTTCTAATAATGTCAAAACTAGACGTCTTTAAATAGAATCTGTTTTGTTTATAGTAAAGAGACAACCGATCGTATTAGCATAAATTCAAATATTTTCAATTTCTTCATTTCATTTCAATGTTTACATAATGTCAACAAATACATATTTCTCTCCCTTATTTCTTTACACTTTTTTTCTGCTAAAATTAATAAAAGCAACAAAGAATGTTCTATTTTAATAGATTTTATATTATTATTTAGAAATTATTAAGAAAACCTAATAAAACATTTAATTTTGTGTTTTTTACCCTAAAATTACATTATTTACATAATGTCAACTATGTAAATTAATAAGTTTAACAAACATTTTTCTAAATATTGAGTAAATTTACTAAACATTTTTATAGTTTACTTGAAAAAATACATTGTTTACATAATGTCAACAATTGAAACTTTTCACAGTATTAAGAAAGTTATAAATATAGTTAAGGTTTAAAAGATTTACATTATTTACTAACAAAACCTTTAATTAGTACTCTAACCTAGTAGATGTTCTAAGCTATTTGCTTTGATTTAATACATTGTCAACAATAGAATTAATACTCATAAATTTCTCTCATAACAATATTAAAACAAACAGAATCGCTAAAAACCGGTAGTTTAAAAACAAATAAAAAATTGTTTGTTAAACATGCATATAATTTATAATATTTATAATAAATTATGTACTGCTAATCGATTAAATAGCTTTGTTTATTATATTGTACCAGAGATGGAAAACTCAGTACTTTTTGCAAACGAAAAACACCGATCTTATGACACTTTAAATCGTGTTTTGTAGGAATTTTGAATAAAAACCTAAAATTAAATAATTAATATCTTTGTGAATACGAGGCTAAGTTCAATAAACTAGCAAACAGTTAATCATTAGTCTAGTCAATAGTTTAGCCAATTGAAAAGTTAAATAGAAATGAACTAGAACTGAACTAAAACTGAACTAGAACTGAACTAGAACTGAACTAGAACTGAACTAGAACTGAACTAGAACTGAACTAGAACTGAACTAGAACTGAACTAGAACTGAACTAGAACTGAACTAGAACTGAACTAGAACTGAACTAGAACTGAACTAGAACTGAACTAGAACTGAACTAGAACTGAACTAGAACTGAACTAGAACTGAACTAGAACTGAACTAGAACTGAACTAGAACTGAACTAGAACTGAACTAGAACTGAACTAGAACTGAACTAGAACTGAACTAGAACTGAACTAGAACTGAACTAGAACTGAACTAGAACTGAACTAGAACTGAACTAGAACTGAACTAGAACTGAACTAGAACTGAACTAGAACTGAACTAGAACTGAACTAGAACTGAACTAGAACTGAACTAGAACTGAACTAGAACTGAACTAGAACTGAACTAGAACTGAACTAGAACTGAACTAGAACTGAACTAGAACTGAACTGAACTAGAACTGAACTAGAACTGAACTAGAACTGAACTAGAACTGAACTAGAACTGAACTAGAACTGAACTAGAACTGAACTAGAACTGAACTAGAACTGAACTAGAACTGAACTAGAACTGAACTAGAACTGAACTAGAACTGAACTAGAACTGAACTAGAACTGAACTAGAACTGAACTAGAACTGAACTAGAACTGAACTAGAACTGAACTAGAACTGAACTAGAACTGAACTAGAACTGACTAGAACTGAACTAGAACTGAACTAGAACTGAACTAGAACTGAACTAGAACTGAACTAGAACTGAACTAGAACTGAACTAGAACTGAACTAGAACTGAACTAGAACTGAACTAGAACTGAACTAGAACTGAACTAGAACTGAACTAGAACTGAACTAGAACTGAACTAGAACTGAACTAGAACTGAACTAGAACTGAACTAGAACTGAACTAGAACTGAACTAGAACTGAACTAGAACTGAACTAGAACTGACCTAGACTGAACTAGAACTGAACTAGAACTGAACTAGAACTGAACTAGAACTGAACTAGAACTGAACTAGAACTGAACTAGAACTGAACTAGAACTGAACTAGAACTGAACTAGAACTGAACTAGAACTGAACTAGAACTGAACTAGAACTGAACTAGAACTGAACTAGAACTGAACTAGAACTGAACTAGAACTGAACTAGAACTGAACTAGAACTGAACTAGAACTGAACTAGAACTGAACTAGAACTGAACTAGAACTGAACTAGAACTGAACTAGAACTGAACTAGAACTGAACTAGAACTGAACTAGAACTGAACTAGAACTGAACTAGAACTGAACTAGAACTGAACTAGAACTGAACTAGAACTGAACTAGAACTGAACTAGAACTGAACTAGAACTGAACTAGAACTGAACTAGAACTGAACTAGAACTGAACTAGAACTGAACTAGACGACTAGAACTACTAGAACTGAACTAGAACTGAACTAGAACTGAACTAGAACTGAACTAGAACTGAACTAGAACTGAACTAGAACTGAACTAGAACTGAACTAGAACTGAACTAGAACTGAACTAGAACTGAACTAGAACTGAACTAGAACTGAACTAGAACTGAACTAGAACTGAACTAGAACTGAACTAGAACTGAACTAGAACTGAACTAGAACTGAACTAGAACTGAACTAGAACTACTGAACTAGAACTGAACTAGAACTAGAACTGAACTAGAACTGAACTAGAACTGAACTAGAACTGAACTAGAACTGAACTAGAACTGAACTAGAACTGAACTAGAACTGAACTAGAACTGAACTAGAACTGAACTAGAACTGAACTAGAACTGAACTAGAACTGAACTAGAACTGAACTAGAACTGAACTAGAACTGAACTAGAACTGAACTAGAACTGAACTAGAGCTGGACAAGAATTGAACTAGAACTGAACTAGAGCTGGACAAGAATTGAACTAGAACTGAACTAGAACTGAACTAGAACTGAACTAGAACTGAACTAGAACTGAACTAGAACTGAACTAGAACTGAACTAGAACTGAACTAGAACTGAACTAGAACTGAACTAGAACTGAACTAGAACTGAACTAGAACTGAACTAGAACTGAACTAGAACTGAACTAGAACTGAACTAGAACTGAACTAGAACTGAACTAGAACTGAACTAGAACTGAACTAGAACTGAACTAGAACTGAACTAGAACTGAACTAGAACTGAACTAGAACTGAACTAGAACTGAACTAGAACTGAACTAGAACTGAACTAGAACTGAACTAGATTTTAGTTTTTAATTTAAATACATTTTTGTGGGAAAAAGGAAGGGGTCACTCTTGAATATTTATTTTAGAGTTTTCCTGTAAAAATCCACTTTTGATCATTAGCTTGTCAATGGAACGTTTTCTTTATTTTTCGATTTTTGAAATTGAAATAGTTTCCAATGAGAAAACGAAATTGATCATTGATTCTCAGTATTTCGAATATGAAAATGATCGTAAATTTTTGTTATGTTTTCAATCCGCGCGGTGAGACAGTTTCAAGTATAAAACATTTGATACATTTTTTTTTTGTTTTCTTAATTGGACTCATCTATATGTTTAGTCACAATTTTTGGCGTTTCATTGTCTAGGTCTTTTGTTTAAAGCGTAAATTTAAAATCGTGTAATATTAAAATCAATATATATTATTAGTTATATGTAGATAGAAAATCGTATATTCTTCTAATTTAGAATGTGTGCTCAAAAATATATAAATACAAATTAAGTTAAAAAGTTGTGACTTTTATACAACGAATTGCAAGTGCACCGTACACTAAACTTTTTAGTAAAGAAAATTTCTCTAGTTTTAAGGCTTATGCTCTATTTGGAGAAAAATACCTATAACTAAACTATTTAGGGAAATATCGCTTAATTAACTTAGAAATGTTTAAGGAAAATATAGTGAATTTTTAAAAAGTCTGTATTGCATCTCTTTACTAACTAAATATGACAGTTATTTCTATTTTAACTTCCCCCTATAGGCACAGACCACAAATTATAATTGCATTACAATGGAAACAATAAAAACTATAATAAAATCGCGTGCAACTGTTTTCAAATATTTATTGGTTTTTTGGTATTAAAAAAAAAATACAAAAAAAATCTTAAACTACTAATTTATAAATTTTTATTGTTTAGATCATTTTCTAATAACAAAATACAACAACAATTTTCAAAAAATACTTAGTTTAAGTTTAAACCTGAAGGCAGTGAAAAACATTTCTTAGAAAAGTGAAAATAATTTAAAAAAAAATATATAAAAATAAATCTTATAAATTGGAAGTGAATATTGTGATAATTGGAATGGATTAAAATTATAATTGAAAGAAAAATTGATTTAAAAAATTCCGCCAAATAGATATTAGGGAAATCTTAAGTCAATCTCAATAACGTCTTTTGTATAATCTCAACCTTGAACAAGTTAGATTTTCAGAAGTTAACCTTATATAAGAGCTAAGACAACTTATGGACCGGTCCGAAAAAAATTCCGTTTAATATACAAAATACACATTTATGTCAAATTTTATACCTATGTATAAAATGTACGTTTAAGTAATTTTCAGAAATGGTCCTTATATTGGAGTTGTGACCAATTATGCACCGATCAGGAAACAATTTCGTATAATAATTTATATGCAGAAAAAGATCAAGTTTAATATTACTCCAATAGCTTTATTAATCAATGCAATATGTGCGTTTAGGTGATTATGGCAAGTGGACTTTATATAGGAGCTATGAGCAATTAAGGGCCTATCTGGAAAGGTTTCGCAGACTGATTCATATGTACACAAAACATATTTTATCAAGATATCTTTATTTGATATTGAAATATGTGCGTTTAAGGGATTTTTTGAAGTGGACCTTATATAGGAGCTATTACCAAATATGGACCGATCCAGAAAAAATTTGGTAGAACTTTTTATGCCTATCCGGAAAAAATTTCGTAGAGTGATTTATGTAAAGACAAAACATATTAGTGTCGAATTTTCTCAAGATAACTTTATTTGACAATGAAATATGTACGTTTAAGTGATTCTCAGAAGTGGACCTTATATTAGAGCTATGAGCAATAATGGACCGATCCGAGAGAAAAGTGGTAGAATGATTTATATGTACACAAAACTTATTCAAGTCGAATTTCACCCCTATAGCTTTAGAATTTAATGAAATATATGCGAGTAAGTGATTTTCGGAAGTGGACCTTATATGGGAACTATGACCAATTATGGGCCTATTCGGGAAAAATTTCGCAAAGTGATTCATATTTGGACAAAACATGTTTGTGTCGAATTTTATCAAGATAGCTTTATATAATGAAGTATGTGCTTTTAAGTGATTTTCGTATGTGGGCCTTATATGGGAGTTATGACCAATAATGGACCGATCCGTAAAATTTTTGTAAATGATTTGTACGTACACAAACATATTTGTGCCGACTTTTATCCCAATAGCTTTAGAATTCTATGAAATATATGCGTTTAGGTGGTTTTCGGAACTATACCTTATATGGGAGCTATGACCAATTGTGGACCGACTGAGATCTACGTTGACAGTATGATTTCTGTTCGTATTATATTCGTATGTACAAAATTTGGTATTGATACCGATATATTTGAAGGAGTTATTAACGATAAACTAATTTCCGGGAATATATACCTTTGTATGGGGGCTATGGGAAATATTGGATCGATTGTAAAGATTTTGAACAGAATTGATCACTGCCCTGAAAAAATAAAGTGTGACAAAATTCATCGCAATATTTTTGGTAGTTTCTGAGAAAATTTCAAAATAATTACGAAAAAAACGTCATTTTTTTCGTGGTAGTCTGAAATTTTTACTCATAACTTTTAACGTTGTGAACCGATTTTGCTGATTTTCAATACCAAACTGCTTTTTGGTAAATTTGGTTTATTTCTTTTGCTTAGTTTTAACGTGAGCGTGTTCTAGGCAGACAGACAGACAGACGGACAGACGGACATAGCTAAATCGACTCAGAATTTCATAAGGATCAAGAATATATATACTTTGTTGGGTCTCAGATGAATATTTCTAGGTGTTACATACGGAATGACAAACTTATATATACCCTCTATTACCACTGATGGTGGTGGAGGGTATAAAAACATTTGTTCTTCTTCTTGAATTATTTTTGTTAAAAAATATGTTTCTTTTGCATTGTAAATAAATAAACATTTAATTTTTGTATTTGTCTTTAGTCGCCAGTTTTTTTTCAATTTTCTATTTAATTTCAACAAATAATTGCACATTTTTTTTTTTTTTTGCAAAATTTTCAATTTAATAAAAAGACATTCATCCCATTTCTTGCGCATTTAAAAACAAAATAAAAAAGAATTGTCTTTGAAAAGAAGAAAAAACACAGTCAACGGACGGTCATTGTCTTAAGAAAATTTTTCGAATGCAGTTTGTTGTCGACCAAAAGCGGCAGATGCGTTTTTAAAATAAATTTTATAAAAATATAAAAAAATATAATAAATTCACCCAAAAAAAGTGTGATAATGAACTTAAAATTTTTAATATAAAAAAAAAATAAATTATTGCCTAAAAAAATTTAAATTTATTTAGTAAAATTTACCTAAAGATTTAATTTTGTTTACCTAAAATCTTATCTTTTTGGTTCTTTTCTTTTTGTCTAAAAATATATGTAAATTTATTTAATAGACAAGTAAAGCATATTATGCTAAATAAAATTGTGTCAAATTTTTGTGAGTAACGAGTGAAAAATGTGTAAATAATTTAAATTATTTGTTAAAGATTAAATTTTTTTTTTGAAAATTTATCACGTATATGCAGTTTTATGTTTATTATTAAGTTATTAAGTAAAGTGTTTATTTAAGTGTTGAATTTCGCTCACATGTTGTATTTTTTATGATGACGAAAGAATTAAATTGTAATCGGATTTATACTTACGCACGCAGTTTGTTAAATCATTCATTTTATAAAAAAATTCTTAGTCCTTATTAAACTAAAATTTTTACTAAAGAATTCTAGAAAAAATTTCCAATATTTGCTCAACTTAGAAAATATTCGCGAATAATTCCAGAAATTCCCTTATATACAACTACACTACATTATAGACTACACTAAAAATAATCCATGTCTTGTTGAAGAAAATGCTTGGTCATTTCGCAAGGGTTATATTAAATAATATTTCGTATTATATACGAAATTTTCGTAAACATTACGAAAAAATATAATCGCGAACGTCACATAATAAGCGAGATATTCGTAAAAACAGATTTTTGTGACCTTTGACCGCCACTATTTGGTGCCTTTCCATGACATTGAATCCAGTATATAAAACTCCGCAGCAAACCCTTATTTTCCCGGTTTAATATTTTTTGCACATTATTATTATATTCGTGTTTTAGACCGTTATTTTTTTGTCAATATTTTAATATCAAAAATTTATACAATATATTGATGTATTTGTCGCTAATGTTCCTAAAACATGCAATAATTAAAAAAAAATTTAAATTTTTCGGCACCTTTTTATACAAAGCGTGCAAAAAATCTAAATTTAATCTAAAATCGCCATTTTTAGCTTAATTTGAGGTGCAAAAACACCATTATTCGGAAACAACGAAAATGTATGATCATGATTGACATATCATTCAATGGCCCTACGTAGGAGCGTTCATATGATACCCAGACTATAGACTAGAGTATAGACTAGACTATAGAATAGACTATAGACTAGTGTATAGACTAGACTATAGACTAGACTAGACTATAGACTAGACTATAGACTAGACTATAGACTAGACTATAGACCAGACTATAGACTAGACTATAGACTAGACTATAGACTAGACTATAGACTAGACTATAGACTAGACTATAGACTAGACTATAGACTAGACTATAGACTAGACTATAGACTAGACTATAGACTAGACTATAGACTAGACTATAGACTAGACTATAGACTAGACTATAGACTAGACTATAGACTAGACTATAGACTCGACTATAGACTAGACTATAGACTAGACTATAGACTAGACTATAGACTAGACTATAGACTAGACTATAGTCTAGACTATAGACTAGACTAGACTAGACTATAGACTAGACTATAGACTAGACTATAGACTAGACTATAGACTAGACTATAGACTAGACTATAGACTAGACTATAGACTAGACTATAGACTAGACTATAGACTAGACTATAGACTAGACTAGACTAGACTATAGACTAGACTATAGACTAGACTATAGATTAGACTATAGACTAGACTATAGACTAGACTATAGACTAGACTATAGATAGACTATAGACTAGACTATAGACTAGACTAGACTAGACTATAGACTAGACTATAGACTAGACTATAGACTAGACTATAGACTAGACTATAGACTAGACTATAGACTAGACTATAGACTAGACTATAGACTAGACTATAGACTAGACTATAGACTAGACTATAGACTAGACTATAGACTAGACTATAGACTAGACTATAGACTATAGACTAGACTATAGAACTAGAACTATAGACTAGACTATAGACTAGACTATAGACTAGACTATAGACTAATAACTATGAGACAGACTAGATAACAGACGATAGACTAGACTTAGACGAGCTAGACTAGACTATAGACGAGACTATAGACTAGACTATAGACTAGACATAGACTACTATAGACTAGACTATAGACTAGACTATAGACTAGACCTATAGACTAGACTAATAGACGATACTATAGACGAGAATATAGACTAGACAGACTAAAGACTAATAGACTACACTATAGACTAGGATAATAGACTACACTATAGACTAGACTATAGACTACACTATAGGCGAGCTATAGAACTAGAATAGACTATAGACTAGACCTAGACTCTAGACTACACTTATAGACTAGATAAGAGACTACACTATAGACTAGACTATAGACTACACTATAGACTAGAACTATAGACTAGACTATTGACCTTAGTCATATAACTAGAACTAAAGGCCTCGACTATTGACTAGTCTATAGGCAAGACTATAGACTGAGTATTGACTAGAGTATAGACTCGACTATAGACTAGACTAATGACTCAACTATTGAATAGTCTATAGACTATAGTCTAGACTATAGACTAGACTATAGATTAGACTATAGACTAGAGTATAGACTAGACTATAGACTCGACTATAGACTAGACTATAGACTAAAGTATAGTCTCGAATAAAGACTTGACTATTGACTAGTCTATAGTCCAGACATTAGTCTATTTTGCGGTCATAGACTAGTTTACAGAGTGTGGTCTAGTCAATAAAACTAGACTATAGACATGACTATAGGTTACACTATATGTAGTTATGCAGTTCTTGAGTTATATATGGTAAACTTTTATGATATGATTTTGATAGATCTATAGTCTAGTCTATAGACTAAAGACTAGACCATAAACTAGACTATAGACTAGACTGCAGACTCTACTATTGAGGATACTATAGACTAGACTATAAACTATACTACATCTAGTCATATAAGTAGTTCTTCAGTTATATATAAGTACATAGTAAAATTTGATGACAAACTGATATGATTTTTACAGATTTTAATTATTTTCGAAATTTTACAGAATGTTTTCATTAATTTCAGCATTTCGAGAATTATTTTCTTATTTATTCTCTTCTCTTCCCGGTGTCTAACATTCTGTCTGTTTGTCTGTATTTACTTTAATAAATCTTATTGTTATTAATTTTTCTACTCACGCCTACACTAATTTAATTTGTTGCAAAAATAAATTATATATTAAATACAAACAAATTATACCCCTTGACAAAGTTCATGTTCATGCTTTGCATCATCTATTTAACCACATCATTGTGACCCAAGCAAATACAAAATCAAAAAACAAATTCATACAAAAGAAAAACACAAAAAGCGATTCATATCTATAATCAAAATAAATCAAAAAACTGTTTACTAAAGTACGACAACAACAAAAGCAACAAAATAATTTACTAACTCTATTCAACAGATGTTTTTTTTTCTATTATTATTTTTTCTAAAATTCATAATTTTTGCTTTTGTTTACATTTTTTTTGTTTAAAAGTGACGTTTTAATTAGATGTGACGACAACATATCTAAATGATAGAACAACAACAAAACTTTACTTTTAAACGGAATAGCTACGGCAACAATAACATTAAGCAAATAATAAATACCGGCAAAATTAGAAAAAAAAATCCACAACAACAGCAAAAACAACTAAACAAAATCACCGCAATATGTTAGAAATTGATAAGATTTTAGAAAAATGTGGCGATTGTCATCGTTGCAGGCCTTGATGTTGTTGTTATTTTGTGTCATTAATTTGCTCTCTTCGATGCATTATTACTCACAGACAATCATCAGTTTTAACAACCGAAATATTGGTGAGTATAAAGGGGAGATGGAATGACTAACTAACTAACTACTAACTACTAACTAACTAACTAACACTAACTAACTAACTACTAACTACAACTAACTAACTAACTAACGAACTACTAACTAACTAACTAACTAACTAACTAACTAACTAACTAACTAACTAACTAACTAACTAACTAACTAACTAACTACTAACTAACTACTAACTAACTACTAACTACTACTACTAACTAACTAACTAACTAACTAACTAACTAACTAACTAACTAACTAACTAACTAACTAACTAACTAACTAACTAACTAACTAACTAACTACTAACTAACTAACTAACTAACTAACTAACTAACTAACTAACTAACTACTAACTAACTAACTAACTAACTAACTAACTAACTAACTAACTAACTAACTAACTAACTAACTAACTAACTAACTAACTAACTAACTAACTAACTAACTAACTAACTAACTAACTAACTAACTAACTAACTAACTACTAACAACTAACTAACTAACTAACTAACTAACTAACTAACTAACTAACTAACTAACTAACTACTAACTACTAACTAACTAACTAACTAACTAACTAACTAACTAACTACTAACTAACTAACTAACTAACTAACTAACTAACTAACTAACTAACTAACTAACTAACTAACTAACTAACTAACTAACTAACTAACTAACTAACTAACTAACTAACTAACTAACTAACTAACTAACTAACTAACTAACTAACTACTAACTAACTACTAACTACTAACTAACTAACTAACTAACTAACTAACTACTAACTAACTACTAACTAACTAACTAACTAACTACTAACTAACTAACTAACTAACTAACTAACTACTAACTAACTAACTACTAACTAACTAACTAACTAACTAACTAACTAACTAACTAACTAACTAACTAACTAACTAACTAACTAACTAACTAACTAACTAACTAACTAACTAACTAACTAACTAACTAACTAACTAACTAACTAACTAACTAACTAACTAACTAACTAACTAACTAACTACTAACTAACTACTAACTAACTAACTAACTAACTACTAACTAACTAACTAACTAACTAACTAACTAACTAACTAACTAACTAACTAACTAAACTACTAACTAACTAACTAACTAACTAACTAACTAACTAACTAACTAACTAACTAACTAACTAACTAACTAACTAACTACTAACTAACTAACTAACTAACTAACTAACTAACTAACTAACTAACTAACTAACTAACTAACTAACTAACTAACTAACTAACTAACTAACTAACTACTAACTACTAACTAACTAACTAACTAACTAACTAACTAACTAACTAACTAACTAACTAACTAACTAACTAACTAACTAACTAACTAACTAACTAACTAACTACTAACTAACTAACTAACTACTAACTAACTACCTAACTAACTAACTAACTAACTACTAACTAACTAACTACTAACTAACTAACTAACTACTAACTACTAACTAACTAACTAACTACTAACTAACTAACTAACTAACTAACTAACTAACTAACTAACTAACTAACTAACTAACTACTAACTAACGAACTAACTAACTAACTAACTAACTAACTAACTAACTAACTAACTAACTAACTAACTAACTAACTAACTAACTAACTAACTAACTAACTAACTAACTACTAACTAACTAACTAACTAACTAACTAACTAACTAACTACTAACTAACTAACTAACTAACTAACTAACTACTAACTAACTAACTAACTAACTAACTAACTACTAACTACTAACTAACTAACTAACTAACTACTACCACTAACTAACTAACTAACTAACTCCTAACTAACTAACTAACTAACTAACTAACTAACTACTAACTAACTAACTAACTAACTAACTAACTAACTACTAACTAACTAACTAACTAACTAACTAACTACTAACTAACTAACTAACTAACTAACTAACTACTAACTAACTACTAACTAACTAACTAACTAACTAACTAACACTAACTACACTAACTAACTAACTAACTAACTAACTACTAACTAACTAACTACTAACTAACTAACTAACTAACTAACTACTAACTAACTACTAACTAACTAACTACTAACTACTAACTACTACTAACTAACTACTACTAACTAACTACTAACTAACTAACTAAAATGAGAAATTTTCTATTGAAAGACAATTTTAGGAAATTGGCTTCTATAGCGAAAAAACTTTTAAAGAAAAATTTTGATAGAATGAACATTTCAAGAAACTTTTAACAAAATTGCATCTAGTTTATCTCTCCATCTGCTCTTAATATATTTATTCCATTATCCTACTTCTCTATTTGCCTTAATTAGGTGTGCTAACCGATACCTTAGAAAATGAGACTTTTACCCATCCAAGCTCCCCTAACATCTTCATGTTTACCCATAGAAAATGCCAATACAAACTCCTGTTCCAGCTACAATTATGAATTGTATATGGGTTATGAAAGTTTTACCAGTGAATTGGATTGGATCTGTGATAATGCCTGGAAATTAACATTGGTTCAAAGTATGTTCTTTGTGGGGTCGGTAGTGGGTTCTTTGGTATTGGTATCTTGGCCGATATAGTGGGTGAGTGCAAGTTAAAATTAATACAAAAAATGTCATTAATATTTTTCTTGAAGGACGTTTAACCCATTCTAATAGTGGCTAATATGGTGGCCATGATGGGTAATATTTTGACTATATTCGTACCGAGTTGGTAACATTTTCGCTATGTCGGTTTTTATCGGGCTTGGCCACCGATAGTAATTTTGTAATGATGTATATATTGGGTAAGTTGTATGGAATTTGAAAATTAGGAGTCTAGACAACTGATTATAAAGTTTTACTTTTTAGTTATGGAATATCTGAGACCCTCATTGCGCACTGTAGGCCTTAGTATCTGTATAGGTTTCTTTTATTGCCTGGGCTCTATGGCGGCACCCTGGATAGCAGTGTTAATGCAAAGTTGGCGGGGTTTTCTAATGGCCACCTCAATACCTCTAATCACAGTGCCCCTCTTCTATTTTGTGGTGCCCGAAAGTGTTCAATGGCTGATATCGAAACAGAAATATGACAAGCGGTAAGTAGTGTTTGAAAAGAGTGGCCAAAATAAATGGCAAAGTTGTGGATGAATCAAGTTATATTGAATTCATTGAAGAATGTAAACGCAACCAGTTGCATACAAAAGTTGCGCCCAATTTATGGGGACTCTTTGCCACACCACGTCTAAGGCGCAATACATTGATATTGTTTTTTAAATCGTAAGTTGTACTGTGTCTGTGGCTGTAACAGACACTAATGAGTTTGTTATTAATGTTCAATTAATGTGGCATTTTGTTCATTTGTTCTTTCGGCTTTTTTGGTTGGATTTGGTTGCATATTGTTCCTCCTTGGTCTGACTGCATAGAATGGTAATTACTTTGTGCTACGATGCAGTTTCACGTAACGTACAAGGTCTTGGCATTTCCCCATTTGTCATGTTTACTTTGAGTGCCACTAGCATATTGCCAGCTTGTTTGCTTCTAATTGCTTTGCAAGATCGTATCGGTCGCAAAGCCATGGCATCAATGTCTTTGCTACTGAGTGGCATATTTATATCATGCACCGGAATTATACTCTTTACAAATGTGGAAAGTTCAACGGATCAAAGTAAATTTAAATAAATAAATATTTAATTTAAATAATTGTAAAATATCCTCCCCCCTGTAGGCGTTGCTGTGGTGGTGGCTCTCTCGGTTATAGGTCGTTTTGGTGTTACGGTGGCCTATAATTCTGGCGCCCAGTACGCCACCGAATTAATACCCACCTGTGTGCGTGGCCAGGGTGTGCTGCTGTGCATGTCATGGGTTATGCTTTTATTTTTCAGTTCCTACATTCTTCATACGCGCCAATATTTTTCACCTTTACCCGAAATTATTTTGGGTTTAATTTCTCTTTTAGGTGGTGGTTTATGTCTGCTGCTGCCCGAAACCTTAAGTCGGTAGGTTCTTATAAAAAATTTCAAAGAGAATGATACAATTTCAAAATTCCCTTTTTCAGCACTTTACCCACCTCCCTGGAGGATGGCGAGAATTTTGGCAAAAATGAACGTTGGTTTATGTTTAGCTTTATGGAAAGACGCTCCCAATCGGTGGATACTCTGGCTCCCTCCACCTCTACAAATCTACATCCAGATAGTGCTTCCTATTTTTAATATCTTTGTTTTTGTATTGAAATAATTATCGAATTTTTATATGTTTAAGTATTATTTTTAAGGTTTTAGGGTAATTTTGCATTTGGAGTTACATAAGTAGTTTTTTTTTTCAAAATAGTTCCTTGTTTTCCATGTGATTTTTGAACATTTTACCAAAGAAATATATTAACAACTAATTTAAACTAAAATTCCCCAAAAAATGGAATATGTATTTGTAATAAAATCGGGAATTTCGGCCCCTAAGAAAAAAATTCTATTATATATTCCAAAAATTTTCCTGTGATATTTCCATTAATAACTTCCGAGTTTAAAATTAATCTACTAGAACAGAACTAGAACTGAAAGAGAACTGAACTAGAACTGAACTAAAACTGAACTAGAACTGAACTAGAACTGAACTAGAACTGAACTAGAACTGAACTAGAACTGAACTAGAACTGAACTAGAACTGAACTAGAACTGAACTAGAACTGAACTAGAACTGAACTAGAACTGAACTAGAACTGAACTAGAACTGAACTAGAACTGAACTAAACTGAACTAGAAGAACTAGAACTGAACTAGAACTTAACTAGAACTGAACTAGAACTGAACTTGAACTGAACTAGAACTGAACTAGAACTGAACTAGAACTGAACTAGAACTGAACTAGAACTGAACTAGAACTGAACTAGAACTGAACTAGAACTGAACTAGAACTGCACTAGAACTGAACTAGAACTGAACTAGAACTGAACTAGAACTGAACTAGAACTGAACTAGAACTGAACTAGAACTGAACTAGAACTGAACTAGAACTGAACTAGAACTGAACTAGAACTGAACTAGAACTGAACTAGAACTGAACTAGAACTGAACTAGAACTGAACTAGAACTGAACTAGAACTGAACTAGAACTGAACTAGAACTGAACTAGAACTGAACTAGAAGAACTAGAACTGAACTAGAACTGAACTAGAACTGAACTAGAACTGAACTAGAACTGAACTAGAACTGAACTAGAACTGAACTAGAACTGAACTAGAACTGAACTAGAACTGAACTAGAACTGAACTAGAACTGAACTAGAACTGAACTAGAACTGAACTAGAACTGAACTAGAACTGAACTAGAACTGAACTAGAACTGAACTAGAACTGAACTAGAACTGAACTAGAACTGAACTAGAACTGAACTAGAACTGAACTAGAACTGAACTAGAACTGAACTAGAACTGAACTAGAACTGAACTAGAACTGAACTAGAACTGAACTAAACTGAACTAGAACTGAACTAGAACTGGACTAGAACTAGAATGAACTAGAACTGAACTAGAACTGAACTAGAACTGAACTAGAACTGAACTAGAACTGAACTAGAACTGAACTAGAACTGAACTAGAACTGAACTAGAACTGAACTAGAACTGAACTAGAACTGAACTAGAACTGAACTAGAACTGAACTAGAACTGAACTAGAACTGAACTAGAACTGAACTAGAACTGAACTAGAACTGAACTAGAACTGAACTAGAACTGAACTAGAACTGAACTAGAACTGAACTAGAACTGAACTAGAACTGAACTAGAACTGAACTAGAACTGAACTAGAACTGAACTAGAACTGAACTAGAACTGAACTAGAACTGAACTAGAACTGAATTAGAACTGAACTAGAACTGAACTAGAACTGAACTAGAACTGAACTAGAACTGAACTAGAACTGAACTAGAACTGAACTAGAACTGAACTAGAACTGAACTAGAACTGAACTAGAACTGAACGAGAACTGAACTAGAACTGAACTAGAACTGAACTAGAACTGAACTAGAACTGAACTAGAACTGAACTAGAACTGAACTAGAACTGAACTAGAACTGAACTAGAGAAGAATTAGAACTGAATTAGAACTGAACTAGAACTGAACTAGAACTGAACTAGAGAAGAATTAGAACTGAATTAGAACTGAACTAGAACTGAACTAGAACTGAACTAGAACTGAACTAGAACTGAACTAGAACTGAACTGGAACTGAACTGAACTAGAACTGAACTAGAACTGAACTAGAACTGAACTAGAACTGAACTAGAACTGAACTAGAACTAGAACTGAACTAGAACTGAACTAGAACTGAACTAGAACTGAACTAGAACTGAACTAGAACTGAACTAGAACTGAACTAGAACTGAACTAGAACTGAACTAGAACTGAACTAGAACTGAACTAGAACTGAACTAGAACTGAACTAGAACTGAACTGAACTAGAACTGAACTAGAACTGAACTAGAACTGAACTAGAACTGAACTAGAACTGAACTAGAACTGAACTAGAACTGAACTAGAACTGAACTAGAACTGAACTAGAACTGAACTAGAACTGAACTAGAACTGAACTAGAACTGAACTAGAACTGAACTAGAACTGAACTAGAACTGAACTAGAACTGAACTAGAACTGAACTAGAACTGAACTAGAACTGAACTAGAACTGAACTAGAACTGAACTAGAACTGAACTAGAACTGAACTAGAACTGAACTAGAACTGAACTAGAACTGAACTAGAACTGAACTAGAACTGAACTAGAACTGAACTAGAACTGAACTAGGACTGAACTAGAACTGAACTAGAACTGAACTAGAACTGAACTAGAACTGAACTAGAACTGAACTAGAACTGAACTAGAACTGAACTAGAACTGAACTAGAACTGAACTAGAACTGAACTAGAACTGAACTAGAACTGAACTAGAACTGAACTGGAACTGAACTGGAACTGAACTAGAACTGAACTAGAATGAACTAGAACTGAACTAGAACTGAACTAGAACTGAACTAGAACTGAACTAGAACTGAACTAGAACTGAACTAGAACTGAACTAGAACTGAACTAGAACTGAACTGAACTAGAACTGAACTAGAACTGAACTAGAACTGAACTAGAACTGAACTAGAACTGAACTAGAACTGAACTAGAACTGAACTAGAACTGAACTAGAACTGAACTAGAACTGAACTAGAACTGAACTAGAACTGAACTAGAACTGAACTAGAACTGAACTAGAACTGAACTAGAACTGAACTAGAACTGAACTAGAACTGAACTAGAACTGAACTAGAACTGAACTAGAACTGAACTAGAACTGAACTAGAACTGAACTAGAACTGAACTAGAACTGAACTAGAACTGAACTAGAACTGAACTAGAACTGAACTAGAGAAGAATTAGAACTGAATTAGAACTGAACTAGAGAAGAATTAGAACTGAACTAGAACTGAACTGGAACTAAACCATTTATAAACAAAATAGTTGTGTTACTTTGCCTACATTTTATCTTATTTGAAAACTTTCAGGATCTTAAATATTTCTTAACTGATCTATTTTTAGCATCACGAAATTGTTACAATATTCGTGCATTAAAATAAGATTTAATTCAATATGTATGTTCTTTCTGCTTGTCACTTGACAATTTGGTCTCCTTTTATGAACCACTTCTATGCATAGATTGTTGTTCCGTGAACTGTTTTAAAATTAACAATTTTGCTGAATCACTAACATTTAGCACCTGTGCTTAAACATACATTTAAGGCAATAAATTTACGAAACTAAAATTGTTAGCAAAAACTAAATGACAGATAGTTAACAATAGAATATGAGAATACAATTACCATTGGCTGACTTCAATTGGTAGAGCCAGGTTGTTGGTACCTAAAAAAGCGTGTTTTAAATAATGTTCTGTTATTTTTATTAGACCATAAAAACGAAAAGGTTACTTACAAAACACATTGAAATTGTATTACAACGATCCATTTAAAGTTCCCCAAAAAAAACTTTTTTTTTCTTTTAAAAAGACTTGAATTAAAGTCATAGAGTAGTGAAAAAATAACAACAAAAAACGACGCATATCTACGATTAAAAATGCAATACATGTCAATAAATGTTTAATACGAATAATAGAGCTTTTTCGTCTGTACACATGAATACATTTAAATGAAAATCGAATTAGAATTGGAACGACAAGCGGCAAATCATATTGTCATACTTGCTTGCGAAGTAGCAGAATACGGAAATCATACTGAGTGTTATTTGAAAGATACACAGACGCACAAGTATGAACTAGTTCCTGCTTGGGTGTTGTTGTTCTTAAAAGCAAAAAACTAGAGAGATTCTGCTTGATTGTAGTTAAACGCTTTAATTCTAATTCTAATTCCACTTACATTACATTTGATCATGTTAGAAAAGGTCAAGCAAGCAGCAGCATTAGTTCTCTAAAACGTTTAATATTTTTCCTATTAAAATTGAGATTGTAAACGTTTAACATTATGATCACATAAACATTTATTCATTCATAGTTTTCTTGGCTAAAGACAATCAAATTCAACTCCGTCTGTATGTCTTAAACTCTAAGTTTATTATGCAAAATCCAACAAAAAAAATATATATTTTTCATTCAATTTTATAATTTAATTTATTTGCCATCAACTAATGCATGTGATGAAAAAAAAAAACTTAAGTAAATGGAAACGTTGACATGTCTCACATCAGAATCTATAAAAAGAAATAAGTTTTAATCGCGAAATGATCTTGTATATAGAAACAAAAAAAAAAAAACAACTAACTTTTCAATACATTTCAGCTGGAATTCAGCTTCACTATGATGAAGTCTGAAAAGCCTGAAGACAACAATGAAGACATACAAAATACGTTTCGCTTGTTATTTCGCGCAGTCGTATTATCATAAGGTTAAGAGATGTAAATCAATGACAATTACAAGACAATTGAAAGTTTAAAGTTGGTGTTTTTCTTTGGTTTCAATTTTTTCTAGGAAATTGCAAAAAAAGTTGTTGATTTTTTTTGTTCATTTTGACTTTTTTGTATTATGACCCAAAGACCAATTTTGTGTTTTTTCTTTTGCGAAATGTGGGCAAAGTCACTACTTTCATTAAGAAAAAATTCAAAGGAAGTCAAATGTTTGAGATGTTATAAAATTTATCTTAAACAATCTTCTCTCAGAAATTTGTAATGTTGAAATATTCTATAAGATATAGTGTTATTCGAAAAAGTTCTATAAGAAATTTCAATGCTCGAAAAATGTTTTATCTAAAATTTTAATGTTGAAATTTTTTACTATACAATTTTTTGTAAAAAACTTAAATGTTCGAAAATTTTCTTATAAAATTTTAATGTTCGAAAAATGTTTATGTAAAATAAAAAGTTCAAAAATTTTGATTTTCGAAAGTTTTCTATAAAAAAATTTTAAGATTAAGAAATTTCCTATAAAGAAATTTTATATTTGAAAATTGTATATAAGAAAATGTTGATGTTGAACAGAAATAGAGCAGAATAAGAACAGATATAAAAATGACTAGAACCGAACTAGAAGTGAACTAGAACTGAACTAGAACTGAACTAGAACTGAACTAGAACTGAACTAGAACTGAACTAGAACTGAATTAGAACTGAACTAGAACTGAACTAGAACTGAACTAGAACTGAACTAGAACTGAACTAGAACTGAACTAGAACTGAACTAGAACTGAACTAGAACTGAACTAGAACTGAACTAGAACTGAACTAGAACTGAACTAGAACTGAACTAGAACTGAACTAGAACTGAACTAGAACTGAACTAGAACTGAACTAGAACTGAACTAGAACTGAACTAGAACTGAACTAGAACTGAACTAGAACTGAACTAGAACTGAACTAGAACTGAACTAGAACTGAACTAGAACTGAACTAGAACTGAACTGAACTAGAACTGAACTAGAACTGAACTAGAACTGAACTAGAACTGAACTAGAACTGAACTAGAACTGAACTAGAACTGAACTAGAACTGAACTAGAACTGAACTAGAACTGAACTAGAACTGAACTAGAACTGAACTAGAACTGAACTGAACTAGAACTGAACTAGAACTGAACTAGAACTGAACTAGAACTGAACTAGAACTGAATTAGAACTGAACTAGAACTGAACTAGAACTGAACTAGAACTGAACTAGAACTGAACTAGAACTGAACTAGAACTGAACTAGAAACTAGAACTGAACTAGAACTGAACTAGAACTGAACTAGAACTGAACTAGAACTGAACTAGAACTGAACTAACTGAACTAGAATTGAACTAGAACTGAACTAGAAACTGAACTAGAACTGAACTAGAACTGAACTAGAACTGAACTAGAACTGAACTAGAACTGAACTAGAACGGAACTAGAACTGAACTAGATCTGTTTTCTGTAGAGAAAACTTTTAGAGAAACTTTTTGAAAGCTTTTGAAACAAAGTTTTCAATTAGTAAAGCTTTCCATATTAATGATTGTTTTAAAAGTTATCAGTAAAGAAGCATTCGAAAAGCTTCTTAAACTTTATAGTGGATTTTATTGACGCTTTAAAACGCTATTATTTTCTATTTGCCTTCGAGTTTGTCTGTAATTTTTAACAAGTTTTAACAATTGTATAACTTAAATTGAAGTCACACCAAAACTTAAATTAAAAAGAAAAAAAACAAGAAATAGCCCTTTTACCTACATTTTTTAAAATTTGGCGGAAAACTAACCTTTTGCTATTAATAGCTTTTTTGTGTTTTTCCAAATAATTTTAAACAAATGTTCACTTACAAATAATGTTTAAATCCCTAAAGAGTTTGAAGAAAAATTTCTTTCTACACACATGCACAACATCAAATAAACAGACACAGGTTGGACAGACACTCAATACAATTGAAATATTGCAGACAAAGTTTAAGACAACAAGACAAGATTTAAGTTGCACTTAAATTGGTGATTATTTCTATTAAAGTTTTTTTTTTTAATTTTGGCCAATTTGTTGCATGTGTGTGTGAGTGTTTTTTGAAGTTTTAAATTAGCGCATTGTTTTTTTATTTATTTTTTTTTTTTTTTGCCTTAAAAACAACTTAAAATTCCAGTAAAAAAACATTTGTTCAATAGAAAAACTAACAATGTTCCTCTAATAAACAAAACTTTATATACCCAATACAACAAATATAAGTGTTCGCTGTTCATTCAATAAAAGCCAAACTTTATGCCCCTCATTGTAATATGTTTCGAAATATTGTAAGATGTTTGTTATTGTTTTTTTGTTAGTATTTTGTGGGCACATTGTTGTTGTTGCATTAATAGAAGTTTGTATTGAGGAGCTGCTGGATCGCTATGGTCGTTGTTGTCGGTCGTGCTGGTTGCATGTGAAGCTGGCGACATTTAAACAGTTTTTGTGATTTAAACTTCTTTCAGCGTTTATTTTATTTTATTCATTTTTTTCTTCAATTCATTTGCTGTCTTTGTAATGCTGCTTTTTTCCACCATCATCATCATCAGTTTCCATTTCTAAGCTTGTTTGTTGTTGTTTAGACTATAAAAGTTAAGAATTGTTCAGGCATCTGTCTCAGTAATTTGTTAACGCTTCGCAAAGTGTCGTTGTTCGCCAAATCAATTAACGGTTTAAGTTTCTTTTTACGAAAATTTCAAAGGGAAGTCGCGTTTTAAGGCGACATTTAAATTGGTGTGAATATTTCCCTTAAATAAAGGATCTAGATAAAAGGATTGTGCTTATTAAGGGATATGTTTAATGTTAAAGGTGTGTTAAAGAAAATGCAAAAAGAAAACATCCTGTGGGAAATTAAGTTAAAAAAAGAAACATTTTAAATGAAAATTGTGCAAAAAAAAGTATTACATTCGAAGAAATCAAATTTGGAATGTATTAGACATGTCCTGGCTGTTCAATATCGTATTTAAAAGGACTAGTTTGTAAACAATATCCGAAGCATCTCAATCTACTCAATTTTCATAAAAAAATAATAAAAAATAAAAATTTGGAACATTTTGTTTAAAAGTTTCTTTTAAAAAAACTATGTTATTAAAAGGATTTCTTAGAATTTTTTCTAACTTTTTTTAAAAAAATAGTTTTTGAAAGAGTTTCCTTAAGAAAATTCTGTTATCGGAAGAATTTCTTTAAACAAATTGTGTTATCGAACAAGTTTCTATAGAAATATTGTTATCAAACAAGTTTCTTTAAGAAAATTTTGTTATCGAATAATTTTCTATAAGAAACTTTTGTTATCGAACAAGTTTCTTCAAGAAAATTTTGTTATCGAACAAGTTTCTTTAAGAAAGTTTATTTTCAAATAAATTCCTTTAAGAAAATTTTGTTAACGAACAATTTTCTTTAAGAAAATTTTGTTATAAAGCAATTTTCTATAAGAAAATATTGTTATCAAATAAGTTTCTCTAAGAAAATATTGTTATCGAACCATTTTCTTTAAGAAAATTTTGTTATCAAACTAGTTTCTATAAGAAAATATTGTTATCGAAAATTTTGTTATAAAGCAAGTTTCTATAAGAAAATATTGTTATCGAATAAGTTTCTCTAAGAAAATATTGTTATCGAACCATTTTCTTTAAGAAAATTTTGTTATCAAACTAGTTTCTATAAGAAAATATTGTTATCGAATAAGTTAATCTTGTTATCGAACAAGTTTCTATAAGAAAATATTGTTATCGAACAAGTTTCTTAAAAAAATTTGTTATCGAACAAGTTTCTCTAAGAAAATATTGTTATCGAACAAGTTTCTCTAAGAAAATATTGTTATCGAATAATTTTCTTTAAGAAAATTTTGTTATCAAACAATTTTCTATAAGAAAATATTGTTACCGAACAAGTTTCCTTAAGAAAATTTTGTTATAGAACAACTTTCTTTAAAAAAGTTTTGTTAGCGAACAAGTTTCTATAAGAAAATTTTATGTTCAAATAAGTTTCTTTAAGAAAATTTTGTTATCGAAAGTTTTCTATAAGTAAATTTTGTTATCGAAAATTTTCTATAAGTAAATTTTGTTATCGAAGAAGTGGCTTAAAGAAAATTTTGTTATCGAACAAGTTTTTCTAAGAAAATATTGTTATCGAATAAATTTCCTTAAGAAAATATTGTTATCGAGCAAGTTTCTCTAAGAAAATAGTGTTATAGAACAATTTTCTTTAAGTAAATTTTGTCATCGGACAAGATTCTATAAGAAAATTTTGTTATCGAAAAAGTTTCTATAAGAAAATTTTCTTATCAAACAAGTTTCTTAAGAACAAAACATTGTTATCGAATAAGTTTCTTAAAGAAAATTTTGTTTTCAAAAATTTCTTTGAGAACATTTTGTTATCGAATAAACTTCTATAAAGAAATGTATTTTTCTCTTAAATTACAGATACTCTTTTTCATAGTTTACATAGCTTTGGCTAATTGTGGTGTTATAGGTCCCTATGGACCCCATTATGCCCACGAGGGTCCATTACACTATGGACCATATGCACCTCATGCTCCTGTAGCATATGCCCCTGGTAAGTTAAACATGTTTTACTAAAATATAAACAATTGAAAAACTTGCCTTCATTAGCTCCCAAACCAGCTGCCCCGGAACCTTATGATCCCGCTCCTAAATACAGTTTCGGTTATGATATACAAGATGGCTATACAGGCGACTCAAAGAGTCAACACGAAACTCGTCATGGTGATGTAGTCAAAGGCAGTTATTCGGTGGTAGATCCTGATGGTACTAAACGTACTGTTGATTATACTGCCGATCCTCATAATGGTTTTAATGCTGTGGTGCGTAAAGAACCATTGGCTTATAAGGCTCATGCTCCGGTATCAGTAGTACCAGTACCGGCTCCTGCTCCTCCCTTACCACCAGTGCCTAAAGCTCCTGCCCACATACCGGTTGCTCTGCCAGTACCAGCACATTATGGTCCAGCTCCCGCACCAGCTCCAGCACCCGGTCCCTTGCCAGGACCTCATTATGCTGCTTATCCAGCCTTGCACTATGGTCCCTATGGCCCTGGTCCAGGGCCAGATGGTCATCATTTGGGTGCCTATTATCATAAGTGAATATATTTTATATTCTCTCGACGTTAAACAGCATACGGCGACTTTTTTCAAATACTTTTTTTCACTCAGTTTTTTTTTTTCAAATCTAGTGCTTGAACTCTAGTTTCCAGTCTAAACTTTCTGTATAAAGCTCTTAAACTTTTACTGTTATTTAGCCTTTTGTTATTTTCCTTATTTATGTGTATCTTTAATTGCTAGTTTATGTTCTATTTTATCTTACTACCTCTTTTAGGGTTGTTTTGCTTTACAACTTTTTGCCTATAAATCGCGTTTCCTGTTTCGCGTAAAAGCCTTTTCCGTTTATATGGTTCATTCAGTTCAGTGTGTAAGTTGTGCTTTTGTATTTAATATTTCCTTCTTGTCTTATTTCCCTCTTTAATTTAATTTCCTTTTAAAAAACTGCTGCTTACTTGTACTTATTTCTAGCAAAAAACTTTTTGTATAAAACAAAAAATATTTTTAATTTAATAAAGACAATGTGGTGTGTTGTTTTCAAAAAAGAAAGTTAATATTTGGTAAAAAAATTTTTTAAAATGGGTAAGTTTGGACATGCCAAATTAAATTTTTTCGAATATGCAGACTTTTATAAGAAATTTTTTCGTTATCGAAGGGTTCCGTAAGAAAATTTTGTTATGAAACAAGTTTCTTTAGGAAA